>NW_027062790.1:0-111558 GCF_032884065.1 Artemia franciscana | reverse complement strand
CATGTATTTTGGGGGTGATACCTGACACGGGGATGCCATGGATATTCTGTGGTAGCCACAACACTTGGCTGGGAAGAGAATTTAAAGTGGCAAAACCCTATAGGCCAGTGTATTCTCCTGATGAGCCCTTGTGTTGGGTTGTTGCTCTGAATTATTTGTCTTTATTATTTTTTCTATTGTTTGGTAAGTGACGACTTATACTTATTGATGACATGACTGCCTGTCCATGGATTATTCTTTATGGTTGATTGTGTATGGCTATGCTGTTTGACCTATGTGGTTGTATGGATGAGTAGGGTTAAGGCCTCATTCAAGTGCTGGTCTATATTAATCACTAATTTAGGAAAACAGAGTTCCTTTTCTCCTTCTGTCTCTCTTTTTTTTTTTCTTTTTTTTGTGTTTGTGCTGTTGCATTGGTGATTTCTCTTTTCATGATATATATATATATATATATATATATATATATATATATATATATATATATATATATATATATATATATATATATATATATATATATATATATATATTTTAACTACGTAAAACTTGCGAATATACAACATTCATGGCTGTCCCATTGTCTGTGCATATAAATAGATTGTCAGGTTTACCGACTCTTGAACATGCAACATATAATTGTCCATGTGAAAAACAATCTGTATTCAGATCTATACCTCATTATTCTAATGATTGCCCTTGAGCTTTGTTGATGGTGATTGCTAATCGAACATTCCTTGTGTCCCGGTCGCTTTTTCTTTGAGTTTCTCGGTCGTCATTTATATTCCCTATGTCCCGGTGTCCCGGTCGTCATTTGTGTCCCGATGTCCCGGTCTGTAATTTAGTCAGTTGACAAACATGACGTCGGTCGACAAACAAACATGACGTCAGTAGACAGACACACACAACTTATTTATATATGTATACTAGCTTTTGGGGTGGTGCTTCGCGCCACCCCAACACCTAGTCGGTGGGGGCGCTTCGTGTCCTCTCCAAGCCCCCCCCCGCGCGCGTAAGTCGTTACGCGCCATATTAGTTACGCGCCATTGTAGTTGTGTCCCTATGTCCCACCTGTGAATATATATATATATATATATATATATATATATATATATATATATATATATATATATATATATATATATATATATATATATATATATATATATATATATATATATATATATATATATATATGCTTTCAACTACGTAAAACTTGCGAATATACAACATTCTTTGCTGTCCCATTGTCTGTGCATATAAATAGATTGTCAGGTTTACCGACTGTTGAACATGCAACTCATATAATGATCCATGGGAATACAATCCGTATTCAGATCTATACCTCATGATTCTAATGATTGCCCTTGAGCTTTGTTGATGGTGATTGCTAATCGACCATTCCGTGTCGCCGTTGTCATTTATATATCCCCCTGTGCCCCCCAGCGTCCCCTTTGTAGTTGTGTCCCTGTGTCCCGGTCGTCATTTATATTCCCTGTGTCCCGGTCGTCATTTGTGTCCCAGTGTCCCAGTCTGTGATTTCTCTTTGAATGTCCCGGGCGTCATGTATATTCCTTGTGTCCCGGTGTCCCGGTCGTCATTTATATCCCCCTGTGCCCCCCGGCGTCCCCGTTGTAGTTGTTTCCCTGTGTCCCGGTCGTCATTTATATTCCCTGTGTCCCGGTCGTTATTTGTATCCTGGTGTCCCGGTCTGTATATACATTCGTTTTTTTAATTTTGTTTTTCTCCTTTATTTTTCATTTTTTTCCTTTTTTATTTTTTTTTCTTTTTTAGTTTTTATAGTTTTTTAGCTTTTTTAGTTTTTTATTAGTTTTTAGTTGTTTTTTTTCTTTTTAGTTTTGTTGTAGTTTTTACCTTTTTTTTAGTTTTTTTAGTTTTTTTTTACTTATGTCCTGGTCGTCATTTATACTCCCTGTGTCCCGGTCGTCATTTGTGTCCCGGTCGCTTTCTCTTTGAATGTCGTCATTTATATTCCCTACTAGCTGTTGGGGTGGCGCTTCGCGCCACCCCAACACCTAGTTGGTGGGGGCGCTTCGTGCCCCCCCCAAGCCCCCCCGCGCGCGTAAGTCGTTACGCGCCATAATAGTTACGCGCCATTGTAGTTGTGTCCCTATGTCCCACCTGTGAATATAGATAGATATATATATATATGGTTTTAACTACGTAAAACTTGCGAATATACAACATTCTTTGCTGTCCCATTGTCTTTGCATATAAATAGATTGTCAGGTTTACCGACTCTTGAACATGCAACATATAATGGTCCATGGGAAAACAATCTGTATTCAGATCTATACCTCATGATTCTAATGATTGCCCTTGAGCTTTGTTGATGGTGATTGCTAATCGACCATTCCCTGTCCCGGTGTCCCGGTCGTCATTTACATCCCCCTGTTTCCCCCGGTGTCCCCGTTGTAGTTGTGTCCCTGTGTCCCGGTCGTCATTTATATTCCCTGTGTCCCGGGTCCCGGTCGTCATTTGTATCCCGGTGTCCCGGTCTGTATATACATTCGTTTTTTAGTTTTGTTTTTCTCCTTTATTTTTTTCCTTTTTTTTCTTTTTTAGCTTATTTAGATTTTTAGATTTTTTAGTTTTTTTTATTAGTTTTTAGTTTTTTTTTCTTTTTAGTTTTTTTGTCCCGGTCGTCATTTATATCCCCCTGTTTCCCCCGGTGTCCCCGTTGTAGTTGTGTCCCTGTGTCCCGGTCGTTATTTATATTCCCTGTGTCCCGGTCGAACTTATGTCCTGGTCGTCATTTATACTCCCTGTGTCCCGGTGCTTTGTTGATTGCTAATCGAACATTCCTTTTGTCCTGGTCGCTTTCTCTTTGAGTGTCGTCATTTATTAGTTTTTTCCTTTTTTTTTTAGTTTTTTATTGGTTTTTACCTTTATTTTAGCTTATTTTTCAGTTTTTTCCTTTTTTTTAGTTTTTTTTTATTTTTTATTTTTTTTTAGTTTTTTACCTTTTTTTAGTTTTTTTAGTTTTTTTAGTTTTTTAGCTTTTTTACTTTTTTTATTAGTTTTTAGTTTTTTTTTGTAGTTTTTGCCTTTTTTTAGTTTTTTCAGTTTTTTTTTTAGTTTTTTATTGGTTTTTACCTTTATAGTTTTTTTTAGTTTTTTAGCTTTTTTATTTTTTTTATTAGTTTTTAGTTTTTTTTTGTAGTTTTTGCCTTTTTTTAGTTTTTTCAGTTTTGACGTCACCTAATCCAGTTTTTTCAGGTGACGTCACCTGATCCATCCATCCATCCATCCACAGACAGACAACTTATTTTTATATATATAGATGTGCCGGTGTCCCGGTCGTCATTTGTGTCCCGATGTCCCGGTCTGTAATTTCGTCAGTTGAAAACATGACGTCAGTCGACACACAAACATGACGTCACCGGACAGACAGACCCACACACACACAGACAACTTATTTTTATACTAGCTGTTGGGGTGGCGCTTCGTGCCACCCCAACACCTAGTTGATGGGGGCACTTCGCGCCCCCCCCCCCAAGCCCCCCGCGCGCGTAAGTCGTTACGCGCCATATTAGTTACGCGCCATTGTAGTTGTTTACCTATGTCCCACCTGTGATATATATATATATATATATATATATATATATATATATATATATATATATATATATATATATATATATATGTGTGTGTTTTTAACTACGTAAAACTTGCGAATATACAACATTCTTTGCTGTCCCATCGTCTGTGCATATAAATAGATTGTCAGGTTTACCGACTCTTGAACATGCAACGCATAATGGTCCATGGGAAAACAATCCGTATTCAGATCTATACCTCATGATTCTATTGATTGCCCTTGAGCTTTGTTGATGGTGATTGCTAATCGACCATTTCTTTTGTTGCCGTCGTCATTTATATATCCCCCTGTGCCCCCCAGCGTCCCCGTTGTAGTTGT
Source organism: Artemia franciscana (assembly GCF_032884065.1). Lineage (NCBI taxonomy): Eukaryota > Metazoa > Arthropoda > Branchiopoda > Anostraca > Artemiidae > Artemia > Artemia franciscana. The sequence continues at coordinate 107,621 of NW_027062790.1, read as the reverse complement.
GTCCCTGTGTCCGGGTCGTCATTTATATTCCCTGTGTCCCCGTCGTCATTTGTGTCCCGGTGTCCCAGTCTGTGATTTCTATTTGAGTGTCCCGGGCGTCATTTATATTCGTCAGGATATTGTAGGGCATCGTAGTATCGATGAGTTTAAGCAATTCTTGTCAACTGATTGTTTCGCCTATAAAGAATACTATCTCGAGGTAAGAACTGATCACCGACCACAACGATATATATATATATATATATATATATATATATATATATATATATATATATATATATATATATATATATATATATATGACGACTTATACTTATTGACGACATGACTGCCTGTCCATGGATTATTCTTTATGGTTGATTGTGTGTGGCTATGCTGTTTGACCTATGTGATTGTATGGATGAGTAGGGTTAAGGCCTCATTCAAGTGCTGGTCTATATTAATCACTAATTTAGGAAAACAGTCTTCCTTTTCTCCTTCTGTCTCCTTTTTTTTTTTTTTTTTTTTTTTTTTTTTTTTTTTTTTTTTTTTTTTTGTGTTTGTGCTGTAGCATTGGTGATTTCTCTTTTCATGATATATATATATATATATATATATATATATATATATATATATATATATATATATATAAAAATAAGTTGTCTGTCTGTCTGTGGATCTGTGGATCAGGTGACGTCATGTTTCGGCTGACGTCATGAAATTAGTTGCCGTCATTTTTGCTTTGAAGGTGACGTCATTCAACTTATATAAGACATATGTTCGCGTAGAAATCTATTAATGTTTAAGTTTACAATGACTAATGAAGATGCTCAAAGAGTCTATGGGCACACGTAAAAACATTAAAATTAACTACAAATATGCGTGTCCGATTGCAAAACGATGACTCTGGTCAAACATTTTCAGATCAATTGCTGGCAATGGGAAACGGAAAGCTCCCAGTAGACTCAATTTCAGGACGTATACAACTACCTGCTGATTTCTGTAATTTAGTGACGTCCAAAAATGAATTGATTGAAAAAGTATTTCCGAATATTCTAAAAAATTATACAAATAATAAATGGCTAAGTGAAAGAGCGATTCTCGCACCCAAAAATATAGACAACCACGAAATCAACAATATTGTTTTGACCAAGATTCAAGACCAGGCAGTCCTTTACAAGTCAGTCGTCACAGTTTTGGAACCAAATGAAGCGGTTAATTATCCGTCTGAATTTTTAAATTCCATAGATCTTTCAGGGTTTCCACCACACGTGCTACAACTAAAAATAGGCGTACCAATAATACTTTTAAGAAATATAAACCCACCAAAGCTTTGCAATGGCACTCGACTTGCCGTAAAAAAAAAAACAATGGAAAACCTAATAGAGGACACAATCCTGACAGGGCCTTTTGAGGGTGAGGCTGTTCTTATTCCTCGCATTCCCATGATTCCAACGGATCTGCCTTTTCAATTTAAAAGATTGCAATTCCCAATTCGATTAGCATTTGCAATCACCATTAACAAAGCTCAAGGTCAATCATTAAAAAAATGTGATATTGATCTTAATACTGATTGTTTTTCCCATGGACAATTGTACGTTGCATGTTCGAGGGTCGGTAAACCTGACAATCTATTTATATGCAGCGAGAATTGGATAGCGAAGAATGTTGTATATTCGCAAGTTTTACGCAGTTAATTTGTATTTCGGAACCAAATGAAGCGGTTAATTATCCATCTGAATTTTTAAATTCCATATATCCTTCAGGGTTTCCACCACACGTGCTACAACTAAAAATAGGCGTACCAATAATATTTTTAAGAAATATCAACCCACCAAAGCTTTGCAATGGCACGCGACTTGCCGTAAAAAAAAAAACAATGGAAAACCTAATAGAGGCCACAATCTTGACAGGGCCTTATGAGGGTGAGGCTGTTCTTATTCCTCGCATTCCCATGATTCCAACGGATCTGCTTTTTCAATTTAAAAGATTGCAACACAGACAATGGGACAGCGAAGACTGTTGTATATTCACAAGTTTTACGTAGTTAATTTGTATTGTATCTATCTATCTATCTATCTATATAAAAACGAGTTGTGTGTATGCATGTTTGTTTGTTTGTAAAAAGAGCGTTTGCATATGACGTCATTATTAGTACATACGGCTTTGTATATGGACAGACAATGGGAAAGCCAAGAATGTTGTATATTCGCAATTTTTACGTAGTTTGAAACACATATATAAATCTATCTATATTCACAGGTGGGACACAGGGACACAACTACAATGGCGCGTAACTAATATGGCGCATAACGACTTACGCGCGCGGGGGGGCTTGGGGGGGCGCGAAGAGCCCCACCAACTAGGTGTTGGGGTGGCGCGAAGCGCCACCCCAACAGCTAGTATATATATATATATATATATATATATATATATATATATATATATATATATATATATATATATATATATATATATATATATATATATATATATATATATATATATATATATATATATATATATATATATATATGTTTTTAACTACGTAAAACTTGCGAATATACAAAATTCTTTGCTGTCCCATCGTCTGTGCATATAAATAGATTGTCATGTTTACCGACTCTTGAACATGCAGCGCATAATGGTCCATGGGAAAACAATCCGTATTCAGATCTATACCTCATGATTCTATTGATTGCCCTTGAGCTTTGTTGATGGTGATTGCTAATCGACCATTTCCTTTGTTGCCGTCGTCATTTATATATCCCCCTGTGCCCCCCGGCGTCCCCGTTGTAGTTGTGTCCCTGTGTCCGGGTCGTCATTTATATTCCCTATGTCCCTGTCGTCATTTGTGTCCCGGTGTCCCAGTCTGTGATTTCTATTTGAGTGTCCCGGGCGTCATTTATTTTCGTCAGGATATTGTAGGGCATCGTAACATCGATGAGTTTAAGCAATTCTTGTCAACTGATTGTTTCGCCTATAAAGAATATTATCTCGAGGTAAGAACTGATCACCGACCACAACGATTGCCACTTTGTTGATAGTTGCGTATCAGGAGGCATCAATTCGATTGCTGTTTTTAAGCAGAAGTACTAAATTATTATTTTTGTGGAAAAGATGATATATATAAATATATATATATATTTTCTTTTTAGTTTTTTTGTAGTTTTTACCTTTTTTAGTTTTTTTCTTCTTTTGTATTAATGCTAAAGCCAAGGTTCAAACCTGAAGCCTCTCGGACCTAGAACCTGAAACATAACGCTTTACCAACTCAGCTACTTCGGCGTGAATACATTCGTTTTGAGCAGCTTCCTCGGGTGTTGCCATTGTAGGTTCTTCGGTCATTTTAAAATTAGAAATTTCTCTTTCAACGGTCTTCTTACAATTAAAAATTTGTCTTTGAACGATATTCTTAAATACCTGTGTCCTGGTCGTCATTTATATTGCCTGTGTCCTGGTCGTCATTTGTGTCCCGGTATCCCAGTCTGTAATTTCTCCTTGAGTGTCCCGGTCGTTATTTATATTCCCTCTGTCCCGGTCGTCATTTGTGTCCCGGTCTGTAATTTCTCTTTGAGTTTTTTTTTTTTAGTATTTTTTAGTTTTTACATTTTTTCTTTTTTCAGTTTTCTTTTTCTTCTTTATTTTTCAGCTTCACTATGAAATACATATCGCCGAACCTTTGTTTTTTTAACTAAAATCTGGTAGGCATTGATGACCTTAAGTCAAGATCCCAAACCCAATCATCATCGCTATCATTTTCAGTTTTGATATGTTTTGACTCTCGCTGTCCAGGTGGATCTTCATCTAACTGCGCGGTTTTGCGTTCTTTAGCCTCAAGCCTGTTTCCTTGCTGTTCTTTTGATTCCTCGGCACGCTTTCTTTTCTGACTTTCCCTATCAGCAGCAAGTTTTTTGGCATAGACTCTTAGAGCATCTTCATCGGATATATATATATATATATATATATATATATATATATATATATATATATATATATATATATATATGTTTTAACTACGTAAAACTTGCGAATATACAACATTCTTTGCTGTCCCATCGTCTGTGCATATAAATAGATTGTCAGGTTTACCGACTCTTGAACATGCAACGCATAATGGTCCATGGGAAAACAATCCGTATTCAGATCTATACCTCATGATTCTATTGATTGCCATTGAGCTTTGTTGATGGTGATTGCTAATCGACCATTTCCTTTGTTGCCGTCGTCATTTATATATCCCCCTTTGCCCCCCGGCGTCCCCGTTGTAGTTGTGTCCCTGTGTCCGGGTAGTCATTTATATTCCCTGTTTCCCCGTCGTCATTTGTGTCCTGGTGTCCCAGTCTGTGATTTCTATTTGAGTGTCCCGGGCGTTATTTATATTCGTCAGGATATTGTAGGGCATCGTAGCATCGATGAGTTTAAGCAATTCTTGTCAACTGATTGTTTCGCCTATAAAGAATATTACCTCGAGGTAAGAACTGATCACCGACCACAACAATTGCCACTTTTTTGATAGTTGCGTATCAGGAGGCATCAATTCGATTGGTGTTTTTAAGCAGAAGCACTAAATTATTATTTTTGTGGAAAAGATGATATATATAAATATATATATATATATATATATTTTCTTTTTAGTTTTTTTGTAGTTTTTATCTTTTTTAGTTTTTTTTCTTCTTTGGTATTAATGCTAAAGCCAAGGTTCAAACCTGGAGCCTCTCGGACCTAGAACCTGAAACATAACGCTTTACCAACTCAGCTACTTTGGCGTGAATACATTCGTTTTGAGCAGTTTCCTCGGGTGTTGCCATTGTAGGTTCTTCAGTCATTTTACAATTAGAAATTTCTCTTTCAACGGTCTTCTTACAATTAAAAATTTGTCTTTGAACGATATTCTTAAATACCTGTATCCTGGTCGTCATTTATATTGTCTGTGTCCCGGTCGTCATTTGTGTCCCGGTATCCCAGTCTATAATTTCTCCTTGAGTGTCCCGGTCGTTATTTATATTCCCTCTGTCCCGGTCGTCATTTGTGTCCCGGTCTGTAATTTCTCTTTGAGTGTTTTTTCTCTTTAGTATTTTTTAGTTTTTTACATTTTTTCTTTTTTCAGTTTTCTTTTTCTTCTTTATTTTTCAGCTTCACTATGAAATACATATCGCCGAACCTTTGTTTTTTTAACTAAAATCTGGTAGGCATTGATGACCTTATCCAAGTCAAGATCCCAAACCCAATCATCATCGCTATCATTTTCAGTTTTGATATGTTTTGACTCTCGCTGTCCAGGTGGATCTTCATCTAACTGCGCGGTTTTGCGTTCTTTAGCCTCAAGCCTGTTTCCTTGCTGTTCTTTTGATTCCTCGGCACGCTTTCTTTTCTGACTTTCTCTATCAGCAGCAAGTTTTTTGGCATAGACTCTTTGAACATCTTCATCGGATATATATATATATATATATATATATATATATATATATATATATATATATATATATATATATATATATATATATATATATATACTAGCTGTTGGGGTGGCGCTTCGCGCCACCCCAACACCTAGTTGGTGGGGGTGCTTCGCGCCCCCCCCCAAGCCCCCCCGCGTGCGTAAGTCGTTACGCGCCATATTAGTTACGCGCCATTGTAGTTGTGTCCCTATGTCCCACCTGTGAATATAGATAAATATATATATATATATATATATATATATATATATATATATATATATATATATATATATATATATATATATATATATATGTGTGTGTGTGTTTTTAACTACGTAAAACTTGCGAATATACAACATTCTTTGCTGTCCCATTGTCTGTGCATATAAATAGATTGTCAGGTTTACCGACTCTTGAACATGCAACATATAATGGTCCATGGGAAAACAATCCGTATTCAGATCTATACCTCATGATTCTAATGATTGCCCTTGAGCTTTGTTGATGGTGATTGCTAATCGACCATTCCCTGAGTCGCCATCGTCATTTATATATCCCCCTGTGCACCCCGGCGTCCCCTTTGTAGTTATGTCCCTGTGTCCCGGTCGTCATTTATATTCCCTGTGTCCCGGTCGTCATTTGTGTCCCGGTGTTCCAGTCTTTGATTTCTCTTTGAGTGTCCCGGGCGTCATTTATATTCCTTGTGTCCCGGTGTCCCGGTCGTCATTTATATCCCCCTGTGCCCCCCGGCGTCCCCATTGTAGTTGTGTCCCTGTGTCCCGGTCGTCATTTATATTCCCTGTGTCCCGGTCGTCATTTGTATCCCGGTGTCCCGGTCTGTATATACATTCGTTTTTTAGTTTTGTTTTTCTCCTTTATTTTTTTCCTTTTTTCTTTTTTTTCTTTTTTAGTTTATTTAGATTTTTAGATTTTTTAGTTTTTTTATTAGTTTTTAGTTTTTTTGTAGTTTTTACCATTTTTTTAGTTTTTTTAGTTTTTTTTTTACTTATGTCCTGGTCGTCATTTATACTCCCTGTGTCCCGGTCGTCATTTGTGTCTCGGTGCTTTGTTGATTGCTAGTTTATATTATATTTATATTTATATTTTTTATATTTATTAATATTTTTTTAGTTTTCTTTTTCTCTTGTTTTTCAGTTTTTTCCTTTTTTTTAGTTTTTTCTTTTTTAGTTTTTAGTTTTTTTTTGTTTTTTACCTTTTTTTAGTTTTTTTAGTTTTTTTAGTTTTTTAGCTTTTTTAGTTTTTTTATTAGTTTTTAGTTTTTTTTTAGTTTTTGCCTTTTTTTAGTTTTTTCAGTTTTTTTTTAGTTTTTAGTTTTTTACCTTTTTTTAGTTTTTTTTTAGTTTTTTAGCTTTTTTAGTTTTTTTTCTTTTTAGTTTTTTTTGTAGTTTTTACCTTTTTTAGTTTTTTTTCTTCTTTTGTATTAGTGTGAAATAATTCAGACGTCATATGCGGACAAACACGACGTCACTCGACAGACAGACAGACAGACATAACCCACAAACAACTTATTTTTATATATATTTATTCATATTTTTTTAGTTTTCTTTTTCTCTTTTATTTTTCAGTTTTTTCCTTTTCTTTCGTTTTTTTCTTTTTTAGTTTTTAGTTTTTTTTAGTTTTTTACCTTTTTTTAGTTTTTTTTTAGTTTTTTTAGTTTTTTTGGCTTTTTTAGTTTTTTTATTAGTTTTTATTTTTTTTGTAGTTTTTGCCTTTTTTTATTTTTTTCAGTTTTTTTTTAGTTATTAGATTTTTACCTTTTTTTAGTTTTTTTTTCGTTTTTTAGCTTTTTTAGTTTTTTTTTCTTTTTAGTTTTTTGTGTAGTTTTTACCTTTTTTAGTTTTTTTCTTCTTTTGTATTAGTGTGAAATAATTCAGACGTCATATGCGGACAAACATGACGTCACCTGATCCACACACAGACAACTTATTTTTATATATCATTTGTGTCCCGGTGTCCCGGTCCGTGATTTCTATTTGAGTGTCCCGGGCGTCATTTATATTCGTCAGGATATTGTAGGGCATCGTAGCATCGATGAGTTTAAGCAATTCTTGTCAACTGATTGTTTCGCCTATAAAGAATATTATAATAGGAATAGAAGACTGGGACACCGGGGGCAAAGGGGGATATATAAAAGACGACGGGGACACACGGAATGTTCAATTAGCAACCACCATCAACAAAGCTCAAGGTGGGACACAGGGACACAACTACAATGGCGCGTAACTAATATGACGCGTAACGACTTACGCGCGCGGGGGGGGAGGCGAAGCGCCCCCACCAACTAGGTGTTGGGGTGGTGCGAAGCGCCACCCCAACAGCTAGTTTATATATATATATCTATATATATAAAAATAAATTGTCTGTGTGTTATGTCTGTCGAGTGACGTTATGTCGTCATTTCGTCATAAAGCTAGTTGTCGTCATGTTTTTTTTTACGATGACGTCATTAAAGGTATTTAAGAAATTCGTTCTAAGACAAACTTTTAATTGTAAGAAGATCGTGGACGGAAAAATGTTTAATTGTAAAATGACTGAAGAACCTACAATGGCAACAGCCGAGGAAGCTGCTCAAAGAGTCACACGAACAGCAAGGAATGACAAGAACAGGCTTGCGGCTTATAGAGAAAGTAAGAACAGAAAGCGTATCGAGGAATCACAAGAGCAACGTGAAAACAGGCTTGCGACTTCAAGAGATAATGCCAGATTAGGAGTGTGGAATTTCCGTCAACAAAGGTGTGTCGAGAAACTACCAGAGCAACGCGAAACCAGACTTGCTGCTAAAAGAGAAAGTGAAAAAAGAAGGCGTACCGAGGAATCACAAGAGCAACGTGAAAACAGGCTTGTAGCTTCAAGAGATAATGCCAAAAGAAAGCGTGCCGAGGAATCACAAGAGCAACGAGAAAATTATCGCATGGTATTCAGGTACAGCCCAGTCGATGATTATAGTAGATGTATTCAAGTCGGGAATATGTCTAAAATTTGTCCCTACTGCAAGGCCTTGAAATTTAATGGTGAAACAATGGGAATGTGTTGCGCCTCAGGAAAAGTTAAACTTCCTCAACTGCCTGCACCCCCAGAGCCATTGAAGACTTTGCTTACTGGAACTACGTCAGAATCTAAGCGTTTTTTATCAAAAATCAGAGACCGCGACACAGGGAATATAAATGACGACCAAGACACTCAAAGAGAAATCACAGATTGGGACACTGGGACACAAATAACGACCGGGAGATATAAATGACGACCGGGACACTCAAAGATAAATTACAGACCGGGACAAATGACGACCGGGACACAGGGAATATAAATGACGACCGGGACGCTCAAATAGAAATTACAGACTGGGACACAAATGACGACCGGGATACTGGGAATATAAATGACGACCGGGACACAGGGACACAACTACAAGAGGGATATATAAATGACGACGGGGACACGGGGAATGTTCGATTAGCAATCACCATCAACAAAGCTCGAGAGCAATCATTAGAAAAATCAGGTATAGATCTGAATACGGATTGTTTTTCCAATGCACAATTTTATGTTGCATGTTCAAGAGTCGGTAAACCTGACAAACTACTTATAAGCACGGACAATGGGAAATCGAAGAATGTTGTATATTTGCAAGTTTTACGTAGTTAAAAACATATATATATATATATATATATATATATATATATATATATCTATATATATATATATATATCTATATATATATATATATACAAAAATAAGATGTCTGTCTGTGTGTCTGTCTGTCAGGTGACGTCAAGTTTCTGTGTCGACTGACGTCATGACGTTATTTGTCGTCATTTTTGCTATGACAGTGACGTCATTAAAGATATTTAAGACATATATGTTCACGTAGAAATCTATTAATGTTTAAGTTTAAAATGACTGATGAACCTACAATGGCAAAAGCCGATGAAGATGCTCAAAGAGTCTATGCCAAAAAACTTGCTGCTGATAGAGAAAGTCAGAAAAGAAAGCGTGCCGAGGAATCAAAAGAACAGCAAGAAAACAGGCTTGAGGCTAAAGAACGTAAAACCGCGCAGTTAGATGAAGATCCACCTGGACAGCGAGAGTCAAAACATATCAAAACTGAAAATGATAGCGATGATGATTGGGTTTGGGATTTTGACTTGGATAAGGTCATCAATGCCTACCAGATTTTGGTTAAAAAAACAAAGGTTCGGCGATATGTATTTCATAGTGAAGCTGAAAAATAAAGAAGAAAAAGAAAACTGAAAAAAGAAACAAGAGCTAAGAGCTCATATGGCACTTGTGACGAGGCGAGAAAAGCTAAGAGCTAAGAGCTCATATGGTATGGGCTTTAACAAAATTCTATGAATAAATAGATTAATTTAAAAAGGAAAATAAGAGGCTTAATGCCGGTCAAGATTTAAAATAAGAGCTCTGAGTCACAAAGTCCTTCTAAATATCAAAATTCATTAAGATCCGATCACCCACTCGTAAGTCATAAATACTTAATTTTTTCTAATTTTCCCACTCCCTTTCGCCCCCCAGATGGTCGAATCTGGGAAAACGACTTTATCAAGTCAAATTGTTGAACCAGATCATTGAACCAGATTTGAACCAGTCATCCACGGGGAACGTAACTATGCTCATTCTTTTCTATATAATTTTACAAAAAATTTTGAGTCTAATAATATATAACTTTTGGGTTTTGATATTAAAATGTGGATTCAGCATTTTCCCCCCAAGAGCCCCTCACACGCACACTTAAATTTTACTGCTGGAAAATCCTCCCCCCAATAACAGCAAAATACACAGAATTTAGGGGGGGCTAGATCCGTTAAAATGACACATGGTTAGTCATGCAAATCCATTTTTCTTGATATTTCATTGCACTTTGTCTTATCTCCAAAGTCCGTTGTGACCATTGCACATAGTTTACTTTTCTTGCACCCTTCACCACATCCCTCTAAGATGGCTGGGTCTGCTTGTCTCATGTAATTCCTGGAAAAATAAAAATGGTTTTATTGATGGAAATCTCGGAGCTTTGGCTAACAGGCCCACAAACCTTTCTGCATCACTCTATAACCTTACCTTCGTTATTTATTAAGGCTAATTTGTCAAACTGCACCCCAAAATCTCTGGAAACATATATTGGTGGATAGAGGGCTCCACCAAATTCTCCGGATTGGGCCAAATAATTATTTTCTGTTCAATTCTTTCTTTTATTAATTTTCTATTCTGTTCTTTAACTGATTTAGTTACATTTTTTCACATTGAAGAGCTATTTCCTATGTTTATCACCAAGAGCAAAGCTCCCTGTTGGGGTGATTTATCTTGTTGCAATGACGTACGTTCGTGAACACGAGCTGTTTGATATAGTCGGAAACAGCTTGACAACCTTTTGCCAAGCTTGGAAACTTTTCCTTCAGAAACAGCTCGGAAACTTTTCCTGGAAACGTTATAACCATCTAAAGGCATTGTAATTGTCCATTCAGATAGCCGGGCGCAGTGCTTGAAACGACGCCAGGAAATTTTCGGAAACAACTACTGTGTTTCTATCCATGAGGCTTTTTGGAATGAAAAAAAAACTCTAGCGGAAGCCCAGTAATGGAAAAATAGGTGTGCTCGAAAGCATTAATAAAGAATAGAGAGATCAAAGGATCCATTATGTCGACCAGAAGGGCTGGGAACTCTTTTTGGCTCTAATATACTGGGCGCAGTCACAGGTTTGCTGCAGGTACCCCAGCAGTCACATGTTGGCTGTAGGCACCTGGGTGCTGAGCTTGGTAGTCTTATAACAATACTCCTTTTATGGTGGGCCCTTACACCAAAGGATGAATCTATTTGCCTTCCCCATCTGACATCCATTTATGGAGTCACATGACTGGCTTGTCAAAATACACTGCAAAAAATAAACTATTATGAGTTAACTCACAAACATTCATGACATTCATTCATGGATTTATAATTTCATGTCTTTTTCCACGTTAGTATTTATCTAATTTAGTATTTTCTATCTAATAAGTTTCCATTTTATTGGATAGACAAATAGGGGTATCCAGCTAGTTAAAGTTTTTTTTAACTAGAAAACTGACTAATTAGCAGAAAAGAACTAAAAAGTATTTATACGGCCTTTCCAGAGCTTTTAGTTTCACCTGACAAGGCACTGTGAAGCCTAGAAATAAACTTATCAGAGATGTACGGCTTCCTTTACTCCTGAAGTCTCAGAGACTTCACCAAATTCTCTGATTTCCCCGAAAAAAAAAATCTAATTTCCCCAGAATATCGAAAAATAATATACTTCTAAAAATCAAAGATTTTACTAGGATATCATCACAATATTTGGATTGGTCGCAAAATATGTATCTGTTGGCACAATTTCGACTAGCAGAATTTCAAATCCATTGTAAACACTTGACAACACCAACTTACTCGTAATAGCATAGTGCTTATCTTTGAAATTAGGTCGAGAAGCCATTCACAAACCAGCACCTGGAATAAGTCCTTACGGGAAAATACTCGACAAGGTCAGTCGATTCAGTTAGCCGAAATGCATAAGGGTATTGGCGGATGAAATTTACAGAAGAAAATCATTTCTTCTTCTTCTTCTGAAAATCAATATCTGGAGTTAAGATAAGACTTATCTAAGGTTCAAAGAGTTTTTGGGGAATTTTTGGAGCTATCTTTTTGCCTTACTCCTTATCAGGTACAATTAATCAAAGTTAGGAGCGTTTTAGGTTTGGAGACGATCTTAATAAAATATATTATTGCACCTCAATAATTGGGTAATCTTAATGAAATATCTTCCTTCTTTTTCTGTTGGAAGCCTGATATCTAGCTCTAACCAGACCTTCGATCTAGAATTTATCTGGAAAATAAATGACCTGATAGGTGAAGGCTAAAACAAAACCGTCCATGGATACTATGGAAGAGCGCCGCTATAGATGTAAATAAGCCTTGTTGACGAGCAAATACAAGTATTTGCGGGTTGATACCAAATTCCAATGCACTTCACTCATCTTGATCTGCAAGCAAAGCCGCGTCCAATGTTGAGGGGGGGGGGGTTAAGGGTTTGATTCTCCCTCAGAAAAAAATGTTCCACTCGTGAAAGTGGAGCAAAAATGCAACGCATAGAAACCAATTGTTGATGTATTTTTTAAAGTTTTTGTAACCCCCTCCACGAGGAAACCCCTTCTCAGGAGCATAATTTAATATGTGGCAAGGGGGAAGTTGCTCCTCCAATATCTGTCCCCCTTCATGCCCTAGTTATCCCTCATAATGTTAAATTTAGTTTCTCGAAAAATCCTTTCAAAACTAAGATAAGTCTGCACAGTTCTAGCATTCACAGAAGCGGATCAGTTTTTTTAAGTATATCGTTACCTTTTTTGTTGCTACATGGTTTCTTTTTCCGTTTTCTATGTCATTTTCACTTGATTCGGGAATTTCGGCTCCAATTTTAACCCTTCCCCCAAGGTTTTGACGAAATTAAGGCACTGTCCCTCCCCCAAACCGAAGTTCTGGATACATCCTTGCCTGCAACGCATAGTGTTCCTCCTATTTCCAATTTTTTGATGGTAATTCCTAGTACTTGTACTTTCCCTTTCCTAGATCTCAATTACAATTCAAACATCTTGGGAGAGTCCCAAAGGATGGAAACCTTGTTTCAAATCTTATGCACGAAAACAAAGCCGAAGCAAAATAATCATTTAGATGATTTTTTTTCTGTCAATAGTTTCATTAAATAAAAACAAAACATTAAACATTGAACCCGATAGGGGATGAACACTGAGCACTTGTTCCACTCCTGCTGGAAAACTGAAATAAACTATAATGGTAAATTGTGGACGATTTAGAAATTAGAAATCGAGCCGGACAAACTTTCCTAACCTCTTATCGAGCCTCCTATCCTCAAAAACTTATATAAAGCTCATGAAAGATAATTTCTAACAAAAAGATCGGATGGAATAGCCTACCTGTAATACACTTGGAACAGTTCATCATCAACAATAAATCGATGAACTAGATCCGCCATGTCTTGAGCGGACAAAGAATTTAGGCCAAAAGTTTCTCTTCCATCATAAAGTTTAAACCAGTGTGGCTCTGATGGACCAATGTTCGCTTCAGTCAGGTTCATTGTCCAGGCTTCATGGTCAAGCATTCCCTATGGATAGGAATACTATAGAATACAAAGTTTGTTTGAAAAAAAAAGTTTTGTCTCATTTTTAGCAAACTATTTTTATTTGTTTATTGTTTTTTTTCGGGTTATTAGTGTAATCAAAAGGAGAGGGTCAGTCTTGTCTCCCTCCTTCGACAAACAGTTCGTCGCAAGAAAAAAGGCTGACTAGTGTTTATCTGAATAAAAACTATTATTTATTTGAGGGAGGCCGCCCCTACCCTTCTACCCATATTCTATTTGATAAAGTCTGATTTTTATACCCAATGCCTTCAGATCGAAGGTTCAACCGCAAGATACGAGAAGGGGCTAAAAGGTCTTTTAGTAGCTCAAGAATAGAGGGCTTCTTGGTTTGCATTTATTTGAACAATAAAACTTTCATTTCAAATGTCTTTAAGGGCAATCTTTTAAGAAACAATTATTATTTCCTATTAATTTTCTTTATTGAACTCAAATGATTTCAGCCTAGCACTGTAAGATCTTTCCGTTTAGTTCAGCTTACTCATTTTCATCAAGGATGCTTAGACAATCAGAATAATCTTAACGCAATAATGCTATTCTCGTACACAGTCCTTAGCAAATAATTTATTTGTCTGCCATACCTTACAAGGAAAGAATCTTTTCTAAATCTCTTCTATCAGCTGTACCAAGCAATCTCAGAATCTATAAAAGTAAGGACTAAAGGGGTTTGATGACTCAGAAAATTCTCAATTATCAGGATTGCAGCGGTAGCTAGCAACGTTGTAAGAGAAAACGAATCTAAAAATAAAATTTTAGCCAGCACCTCTTGTTAATATGGTCCATTGAAGACTTGGTCCCATCCCCTCCCGAAAACCAAACTGGTCTTTTCTTCAAAGTTCGTCTTTTTAAAACGTCCCTAGATCAAACCCGTTGGAATATTTAAAGAGCTTATTCTCTTTAGTTAAATAGCTAAATAGAAAAATATTATCGGCTTAAGAATTTGGCTAATAGCCATGACATTGATTCTATCATTTAATTAAATAAAAAAAACTAATTTTTTTAGCTGAAAGTAAGGAGCGACATTAAAACTTAAAACGAACAGAAATTACTCCGTATATGAAATGAGTTGTCCCCTCCGCAATCCCTCGCTCTTTACGCTAAAGCTTTAAATTGTTTTAAAAAGTAGAATTGTGGCAGAGTCAAACTTTAGCGTAAAGAGCGAGGGATTGCGGAGGGGACAACTCATTTCATATACGGAGTAATTTCTGTTCGTTTTAAGTTTTAATATCGCTCCTTACTTTCAGCTAAAAAAATTAGTTTTTTTTATTTAATTTCTGAACGTTTTTGAATTAATGCATGTTTGGTTTTGGCTCTCCGCACATAAATTATTAAAATGAAATTTGTATATTAATTCTTTTTTTGGCTAAATGGCTTTCTCTTAGTTTTGATCAGACGATTTTGAGAAATGAGGGGTGGAGAAGGAGGCCTAGTTGCCCTCCAATTTTTCGGTTACTTAAAAAGGCAACTAGAACTTTTAATTTTTAACGAACGTTTTTATTAGTAAAAAATATACGTAACTTAAGAATTAACTTACGTAACAAACTTTCATAACCTTATATTTTTATTATGTATACGAAGGGGTTTGTACCCTCGTTAATACCTCGCTCTTTACACTAAATCGTAAGTTTTGTCCCAATTCTTTAAGAATGACCCCTGAATCAGAAAGGCCAGGAATAACTAGTTGAAATTACTAAAAATACTTTAGCATAAAGAGCAAGGTATTTATCTCCTCCTAAATACCTCGCTCTTTATGCTAAAGTATTTTTAGAACCCCTCATATGCGTAATAATCTCTGTTCGTTTTAAGTTTCAATGCTACTTCTTCCTTTCATTTGAAAAAACGTTTTCATGTTTATTTTTCATTGTTTTCTTATAGTAATGCTAGAGAAACCTGCGCCCTTGTCATTGAATTTTTCTTTCCCTACAGACAGATTCCTCCAAGGAAAGATCCTCCAACATAGCCCCCTCTCCTCAGCCCCACCCCCAAACAAAATAAAATCCCACTGAAAACGTCTGTACACTTCCCAATAACCATTACTATATGCAAACAATGGTCAAAGTTTGTAACTTGCAGCCCCTCCCCCAGGGATTGTGGGGGAGTAAGTCATCCCCAAAGACATAGTTATTATGGTTTTTGACTATGCTGAACAAAATGGCTATCTCAAAATTTTGATCCGTTGACTTTGGGAAAAAAATGAGCGTGGGAGGGGGCCTAGATGCCCTCCAATTTTTTGGTCACTTAAAAAGGGCACTAGAACTTTTCATTCCGTTAGAATGAGCCCTCTTGCGACATTATAGGACCACTTGGTCGATACGATGACCCCTGGGGAAAAAAAAACAAACAAGCAAACAAATAAAAACGCATCAGTGATTTGTCTTCTGACAAAAAATACAAAATTACACATTTTTGTAGATAGGAGCTTGAAACTTCTACAGTATGGTTCTCTGATACCCTGAATCAAAAGGTGTCATTTTCGTTAAGATCCTACGACTTTTAGGGGGTGTTTTCCCCTATTTTCCTAAATAAGGCAAATTTTCTCAGGCTCTTAACTTTTGATGGGTAATACCAATCTTGATGAAACTTATATATTTAAAATCAGCATTAAAATGCGATTCTTTTGATGTAGCTATTGATATCAAAATTCAATTTTTTAGAGTTTTGGTTACTATTGAGCCGGGTCGCTCCTTACTACAGTTCGTTACCACGAACTGTTTGAAAACCATGGCGTAGTTTAATTTTAGAAGTGAAATTCTTCTCGCTCTTCATCCAAGATGTGTACTTTATATCTTAACCATGACGTAATTTACTAACAAAAGCATGGCTTAGCAGTCATGACGTAGTTTAGTTACAAAAGTGGATCCCTCTCGTTCACCATCCAAGATGTATACTTTATATCCAGGGTTGACGTCACCATATGTTGAAAGACTAGATCCAATCCAAGCCACGTTTATGGCACGTGACGAATCTTCACTGTCATAAAAGATCTTGAATTCATCTTTGTGAGTATGACCATAAAATTGACCAGCAAGAGTTGCCTCAAAACTAAAAGCAAAACGATCATGTACTTTCAAAATTGCTCTTTATGATCCAATTATAACTCTTTCAAGAGTTATAATTGTTATCGGTAATATTATGTAGATAATGAATATTGTTGTTATATTGTATTAAGTGTTTTTGGTACCTTCCAGATATGCAAAGCTAAAAACCACTGACTATTAACCCCATCTTATTCATAGGGAGGGGGAGGGATTAACACGCTCTACGGGAGTCCAAAGACCAAGACAAAAACCATGCAGTGCCTGAACAAAAACAGCGGTCTGACAAAGCGCTATATTTCTGACTCGGGATCCAAGTCCTTGTAACCCGAATGTAGAAAAAGTAGTTGGAAAAATTAAAAAATATTGATTCTTCTTAAAATAAGGCTAGAAAAATGGACAAACAATTCCTCTGGATGAAGTGTTATAAATTCAATTTCTAGAGTCAAAGAAAATCCACTGCAAAATAAACAATAAAAAAAAATGATTCTCCGAAAATGGGATCCGAGGAAGGACAACCTCGTTTATTCAAACGGTTTGAAATTGAATCAGCAAGATCCTAAGAACCTGGGACCTTTATTCACAAGTTAAAGCCAGAAATACATGATCTTAAGAAATTGGATGGAATATGTGCCGATAAACTTTTCCATCTGATCAACTTGAAATTTGCGTGACCAAGTCATTAGTTTCGAATTTAGAGACGGTTGTTTGATGGAAAAGGAAACATAAATACGGTTTCAACTGGAAATAGGACCCGAAAAACAGCCAAAATGGCTTTTTCTGAACTGCTCAAACCATATAATTGCGATTTACTAAGCACAGGGGCTTTGATGTATGTAAGCTTGACTTACATTTCCCGTTTTTAAGTTCATTTCTCAGGATGAGCAGACTCAAACGCGCAGGAACAAACTACCAATTTACGCGAAAATGGGTCCAAAAACACACCAAAAGTATGTTCTTTTTTTCAAAAAGTTGAATATTATCTTCATAAGTCTCTCATGAATTCACCTGAAAATGTGCCAAAACTTGATTTTTCAACAGAGCAGTAGAGCAGTAGAGCAGTATTTCTAATGAGATTTTACTCTCTACGTTTTCTTGAAAAACTTTTTGGGAAAGTGAGCATTTAATCTAAAAGCGATTAACGGCTACTCATTGTACAAACAGTGTATTACTTTTTACCAGTAAGATTGAGAAAAATCACTAATAGAGTATAATTTATCGGATTAAAACCAGATGTTACGTAAACGTCTAGTTCTAGAAGCTCCTGGTTCTAAGGGTTAAAGTTAAAATCACTTGGGCTAGACACGTCCTTATTACATAAGCTAGCAAAAGTGAATTAACGCGAATTCGCGTGTTTTGTTTATTTGTCAAAAATAGGCATTTCGTCTAAAATACAGTGTGCCGCAAAAGTAAAATGTGAGCTAAACTAGGCAAATAGAAAAATCCTCTGATTAAGTCTTTCATACTAAGCTTAATATTAACACTAATTAACACTAGTCATTAACACTAGATGTCACTGATTTTTTTCCTTAGGAGTTGTTTTTATGTCCTGTCTCTTATCATTATGGCATAGTATTTATGCCTAATCTTCTAACAAGGTTCTTAAGGGTTCTAAGGGCTCAAATTAAAACCATTAGGGCTAGATAAGTCCATATTACATAAGCTAGCTAAAGTGAATTGACACGAATTTGTATGTTTTGCTTGTTTGTCAAAAATAGGCGTTTTCTCTTAAGTGCAGTGCACCGCAAAAGTAAAACGAAGCTGAGCTAGGCAAACAGAAAAAGTGCCCTTATTAAGGCTTTCATATTAAGCTTTATAATTTTTCAGTAACACTAGATGGCACTGATCTCTTTCCTTTGGAGTTGTCCTTATATCCTGTCTCTATTCATTACGGCATAATATTTATGCCAAATCTTCTAACAAGGTTCATAAGTTCAAACTGAGTAGGAGAAAACTAGCATGGGGGATAGTGGGAAGCTCTGACCCTGTGTATGTTAATTTTGGGCGAGTGTGGTCTAAATAGAAAAACACAAGATATATGAATGTGCTTAACAAGCAGGGCCAAAATAGACCAGTTGCTCCACCGTGTCCGGTCTTTAAGGGTCTCGTTAGGTCCCTAAAGTGGAGCCATTTGGTGTGCAGCAATAGATTAATAAGCAAAAACATATATCTACGGAATTTCCATAGACTTCGTTCAACATTCGATGCATTTTCTTTTTTCATTTCAAATTAGTTAATCACTTGGAAAACCATTCCCCGGCGTGTAATAATGGTACACTTTTTACCGTCTTTCTTCTCTAGAGAAGAAAATAGTTAACCTGAATTTTTTCTTACTGGTTGGATGTTCTGGTAAACTTTTTCTTTCCATCAATTAAATAGAAGCCATTCAAGGGCAATAGAATTCACACGGTCAATTCAAAGTGTGGAGAGGAGGATTTTTATGCCTGGGGCTTCACCAAGAGCCTTGTTTGTTTTGTTTTTGTTTGCAATTTTTCCGTATTTTTTTTATACTTTTGTTTATATTTTGTTCATAGTTACATATGTATTTTGTTTATAGTTATTATCTAAGTAAATTTTACTTTTTTCAAAATTTTTCGAATCTGTAAACAGAGTCGAAACTAAAAAAAAAAAACAAAAAAAAAACACAACTGGATAAATATCTGTCAGATGTTTCAGTGCAAAGAGTGCGTTTAGAAGTGGTGCCACCCTAACACCCTGTTATATCAGGGCGAAAATAAAATAAGCTCCTCTGCTGAAGAGAATTTTTTTTTTTGTTTTCTCTTTAAACTTGTCAATTATCTGCCCTCTAGCATAATCCTACTTATCACATAATCTAGGAAAACCTAGCCTTTGGCAACTCTTTTGTCTCTCTCCTATTCTATACTATAATGTTTTTTCTTTATCTTTATTTCTTTTATTCTATATCTTTATTTTTGGTGGATTTGAAATCAAGCTGATAATAGATAGACGGTAGATAATAGAAAACCTGTCATACAAAAGGAAGAAGACGGGGCAATAAAAGAAAACAAAATAAATAAAAGGTTAGAGACAACAGTTAAACATTACCTCTTCCAAACTTCTTCTAGGCACAATCGTGCTGAAATTTGCAAAACGAATTCTTCATAAACGAACTGATTGAATAAATTGCTTTCAGCCAAATATAAGATAATTTTTTAAATAATTAGCTGAGATTCTAAAAGGAGAGGAAGCTCTGATATTTGTGCTCATTTACGACATATTAAATCTCAAAATTAAATAAAGTTTGATTTTAAATGTTTTAAGTTCCAGCAGGCTGTTGTAGCATCAAATTTAGACAATTTGAGTTACAGTATACTAAAATAAAGAAAAATATAGATTTTTTATCTCAAAAACCTAAGAAAAGACGGAAAAAAAAGGATAAAACTGGTCATTATTGTGGCCACATTTTAGATGCCAAAATTCTGAAATTTTCCTGAATTTTTACATAAATGTCGTTTTTATTCCCCCTCTCCCTCCATCTGTAAACACAAAACAAAGATCCCGGCAAATATGTATCTTAAAATAATCTTTGGACCAATTTGATGTATCAAAAACTGTGCTGTTCAAATTGCTAGCTTGAGATTTTTTCTCTATATATTAGGTGCTGATGTACATATGTGTTAATAGGTGCTGTACATATAAAAGTTTTCTGTGCTCTCCACTGCAGTTTCACTTGCAGTCTACTAAAATTCAAGGGATAGAACTGTTCAGAATTGTGAACACATTCTTGAAGCTGAAAGCAAGGCCGTAACATCTTTAAAGGCCCAGGAAACACCTTGGAGTCTAAAAAAGTGCAAATTTTTTGAAGTTAAACTCAACAGTTTTAATATTGTCAATTTGATTGCTAATTATCAAGTTTTTGTCATTATTGTTAATATTGGACTTGCTTTAGTGAAAACTCAAGTAGAGAAAAAAAAAATATCTGATCATCTTACCGATTGACAACTTTGCTCAATTCCCTGGTGTAGATTTGCCAGCAATCACCATTTCCAGGAACGATATGGGAAATGATATAAACTTTTTCATTGGCTGCTTCTGCCTTTTCTAATTCAGACTGGATAAACTGTAACCCGTGTGCTGGATCACGTGACTCATGAATAAGCCACCTTAAATAAAATATGCTTATAAAATCTGTTAATGAATTTCCTGGAAAGAAACAAAACCTTACTTAGAGTAAATATATATCCAACTTTTAATTATTTTGGAAGGACTCAAAAAGGATTTTGTAATAATTTTCACTTTACTTCAGTCAAAGAATAGGAAACTGAAACGCAAATTACGCTTTTAAAATATTGATTAGTCGTTTTTTGGAGCAATTTGCTTATTTTCTTCCAGCAATCTTATAGATTTTCAAAACATTAGATGAATTGTTTATTGATTTTCAATATATTTGAAAAAATAGATTTAAAAAGAATAAAACAGGGATAAAAAATTATGATTCATAAGCACGGTGAATACACCTCAGAACCATGCAAAATTGGAAAATATGAAATGTTTCAAGCTGGTTTAGATCATTCTCCAAGAACAATTTTAAGAAAATTTAAAATTCTAGCTCGGTGAATAGATATATTTGAAACTGATGAAGGCAATGACAGAACATTTGTGTTGTTTCTGTGACTTTCAATTTTATGACAAGTTTTTTGTGACTGCATTTTTATGACTGCAATTTTATGACTGGAAGTTACAAAAATAGGACAATACACTTATGCATTAGATTCCTTAATTTCAGACCTATATGTTTGCTAAGCCGTAATTATGAAATTGCTTAAGAACTTGTTTTGAAAATGATGTGGGCCCTACACTTGCTTAAAATAGGAAACTTTTCTTTTTAACGATTTCCAACTAATTTGCTATGTAATTTTGAATCTAAAAAAAAATGGAAGGTAAATTTTAAATGTAATTTGGTAGGTATTTTGTGATTTTTATCTCTTTGATTTGAGAGATAAATTGGGTTCAGCTATCGACTGATAGGAAAATTACCGTAGTCAATAGAAAAAATAAGACTCTAGGACAGCAGAAAAACCACCTACCAACACAAAAAACAGGGGGAATAAACCGTAGATTCCTTGCTATTGCTTTCAAGTTAAAGATTTAGTTAGTGGAGTCCTTTGGGGAAGGGACAGTTGCCCTTCCCTCGAAATAGTCTGGAATTATTTTTATAAAGCCAATGCCCCTTGACTCTCCAGATGTGGACCCTTCTTGCCCATCCCCCAAATATAAAAGCTTGAGCTACACCACTGGATTTAGGCCAGTCATAAAATCATATCTTTTATAAGGGACATAACTTAAAGCTTTGAAAATTAGTTAAGCTGTCAGTGAACCAGATATGACACATTACGGTAAAAGGATAAAGAAGCATAAAGGGGCGACTGCATCATTTCTTATTCCCAAATTCACGTCACCAGATATAATTAAATATCGGATTTCAATTTGTCCCCAGATCTCTCTTCGAAAGCCCCTCGATCGGATGAGAACCTCCTACGGAACAAAGCCAGGGACCACCCTTCACTGCAAAACTGGATTTCGAGGAGACAAAGCTCGTTGACTTTCTTTCTAGCTTCGTATGTTGATGAAGAAATCGGGGTGTATACATGGCACATGTGATCGGGAAATCATCAACCCTTTTACTTTCCATCCGCTGAAATCGAGCATCGAGGCATCAGATGTGTATTTGAGTAAACCAATAGTAGCAATGTTAACAAAATACTTTTATATGATAGTCTTAGTTTGTTGGCAATTACACCCGTCTGGTGTAGATATGGTAGGAGGAATGTTGTTTGGATTGATCAGGTTGAAGTGGTGGTACCAGGCATGGTTTTAGCATAAGTAGTAGTGGTGATTATGGTTGAAGCTACAATGGTAGCAAGGGCAAGGATAGTAGTAGTTGTGGTAGGAGAAGTCTGGGAAGATAAAGCCTACAAATTTGGAAAATCTTGTAGTTTCCTCTTTGTAATAGTAGCAGTAAGAGCAATTTTTTAGCAATCGGGTTAGGAGCACCTGTGGTAACATTTCTCGTTGCAAGAAGGGCTGCTACAATACAAAAATGTTTGGATTGAGGGCATAGAGTTTCTTCAATTTTTTTGAACATAAAAAAAAATTCATACCTATGAGGAATGTAATTCTGTTATTTTTCTCAATACAAGTACTGAAAAAAGAGGAGGGACAGGGGACATAAGCTAGCTTGATGTTCTCCCTCCCCCGAATATTTCGAAAAATACCTTTTTTAGAGAACTTCTATTTAAGATGCCTTTTTTTTATTTCATTAAAAGAAAAAGACAAGAAAAAAAATTTGCTCCTTCCTCTAAATTTCCATGAATTTACACCATGGTGTAATATATATTGGATATTTGGTAGAAATCTAAATATCTTTTGATTCAGTCTTCATTCAGTCTTTGACCTATATGGATGAAAACCAGTTTATATTGATTGGTTGATTTACAGAGGATTATTGTTTGGATATTTATTTCATTGCGCAACTATTGAAATTGTGTACAATGCTATATAGTGCTGTGAACAATTTGCTTTTGATAATTGGATAATTAAAATCGTGTACGCAACTATTTAAGTTGTGTAACGTGCTGTCAACAATTTGCTTTGAATAATTGGATATTTTGGATAATTAAAATTGTGTACGCAACTTCTGAATATACATCTTGTGAATATTGCTACCTGATTTGCTATTGCTTTTACTGACAACTATTGTGGCCCCGCCCACGAATTTTGATGAAATTTGATCATTTCACCGGATGATGCCAGGTGAAAGACTTGTCTTGAATCCCGTGTTGAATTTCATTTCACGGGCTAGAAATGCAGGTTGTTCAGCTGATAATATTGTAAAAATTGCTTGCGATTTTTTCAAAGGAGATATGTTAGTTGAAGCAAAGAAGATTTTGTGGGCTGATGCCTCTATTACTAGGGTAACTAAGCGCCCCAAAGTGACTGATAATGTAAGTGATATGGTTTGAGCCTTTGATCTTTGTGATGAGAAAAAGATCAGCCTACCTCAGTATCTGATTTTCGAGCCAGATCAGGTCCCATGTGTGCCAGGGGAGACAACAGCTACGTTAACTCGAAAGGTTAATGAACTCTACATGGAATTTAAAAGCTTCGCTGAGCACCATAAAGCAAGGTCAGTCGTGCAGACTATTCCTGATATGAAACCTCCCCCACCCGCAAAACCGTCCTATTCAGTTACTGTGAAAAATCCACCAAAAAACTTGAATAATCCTGACGCTCGAAAAGATTTCCTGGATAAAGCTTGTGGGGGTGTCAGTTCAAGCATAGTTGTTTTGAGGCCTAGGAGGGATGCATGGCAAGTAGTTCTGTCGGACAAGGGTGCCGCCAATACTTTGGCAGATGCATTAAGCAAAGCAGACCAATCCATTAATGCTAAAGTGAAGAGTCCTGCCTTTTTCGGTATAGTACGCCGAGTGCCTGACGGAACATCTAAAAGTGACCTATGCGATCTCGCTAATAACTGTATAGAAGTTGTTCAGTTAGGAAGTACGAGGTCTTTTCGATTAAAGTTTGAGTCACGTGACCACCTAACCTATGCCACTGAGAATCCCCTTGTTATTGGTTACGAGCGTCTACCTATAACTGAGTACAAGTTTAGCCTACCTAGTGCTACAAATGCCAGTGCTACGGCCATACTGCAAATAACTGTAAAGCTTCCCCGAGATGCTCTAAATGCGCTGGTGACCACCAGAACTCCAAAGAAAACCCGTATCAACTTGTCATGAAATGTGCTCTCTGTGGCTCCTCCGACCACCCCTGTTATTCGTATAAATGTCCAGAAGCACAGAAACTACTGCTTAACAAATGAACAGTCAAACAAACACAAGTACAAGTACTTTACAAGATTTTACGTTTCTTAATAATTTATCACTGTGCAATAATGTTGTTTTTAATTATTACACTGACCAAAATAATCTGTCCACCAACACCTTAGCTAGCCCCGATAGCCCTTTAAACCAAATTAACTGTAAATATCTCGACACTTTTGATTTTGTGAAAAATGTGAAACCTAAGCTAATGGAAGAGACCAAACTTAATGTAATTTGCTTTAATATCAGAAGCATACGGGATAAGTGGGCTAATTTTAAAGATTTAATTTTAACAAATGGTTACTGCCCTTTCGACGTAATTGGAATAACGGAGACGTGGCTTTCAGAAATTGATGATACTAATGAATTTCCCTCACTGGCTTTCAAGTTATTCATATTGAAAGAAAATTAACCAAGTCCTCTGGTGGCATTTCTCTTTACATCCGATCAAGTCTAAAATTCACCAGACTATTAGATTGTGAATTCTCGTTCTCGCAACCTATAAATAATAGATGCATTTATTCAATAATCGTCGACATAAGTGTAGACGAGAATTCTTTTATTTTTTCGTTATTTTATAAACCACCCTCATTTCCGACACCTTTCGTTTGTAATCAGTTTGATGATTTTTCTAGTTTTATTAATTTACCACAAAAGAAGGCAATAGTTTTTGGGGACTTCAATTGTAATTTATTAAATGTTAGCAATAACAATGATAGTGATACCTTCTTTGAAACATTTACCTCAAGTGGTCTTCTTCCCACAATCCTTTTTCCTACTAGAGTTGATCCCATGAGGTCTACCGCTACTTTAATTGATAACGTTTTTGTATCCACTTCCCTGGGAAACCACCTGTCCTCCAAAATAATATTTTCTGACCTGTCAGATCACTTTCCAATCTATCTTTCCTTACCCTCCCTATCAGCTACTCAACCCCGTAGAACTAATACCCGTACGTCTAATAGAATATATAATACTGTGAATATGAACCGGTTCACGGATTGTTTGAAATCCTTCGACTCGTCCAAGACTTTGGATTGTCAGGATGTTAATTCAGCCACAAGTAGTTTTACACAGGGATTGAGTGATCTTATTAGTTCAACCTTTCCAGTTCGTAAATCAAACCGAAAAACTACCCATATACGCCCCTGGGTGTCAAATAGCCTGGTAATCTCTTCATACCGAAAAAATGACCCATTTAAGTTAGCTTGCAAAACCAGTAGCGTTATTGACCTGACTAATTATAAAAAATACAAAAACGTATATACCAAACTCATCCGGGAAGCAAAGAAAAATTATTATTATTCAAGAATCTCTCACTGCAAAGGGAACTTGCAAAAAATTTGGTCTACAATAAATGAAATCCTTTCAAAAAAAGGAATTCAAGATCTGTTCCTATTAACCTTAGGGACATCAGTGGCAGATTAATTGACCCAATTTTAGTACCGGATGCTTTTAATAATTATTTCACTAATATTCCAAATGCTAACTCCTGTTACTTCTCACAGTCAGTACACCATAGCAAGAATCCCAGATCCATGTTTTTCTGATCGCAAAGAGGTGCTTCAATTTATCGAATCTCTCTCTAATAGTAGTACACCAGACTTCTTTGGCATAAGTAATAAGCTTCTTAGAACCGTATCTTCCTATATTTGTGAACCCATTGTGCACATAGCAAACCTGTCTATGACCAATGGAGTCTTCCCAGAAATATTTAAACCAGCAATTGTTATCCCGATTCATAAAAAAGGCGATCCGTCTGAGATAAGCAATTATCGTCCAATCTCACTTCTCCAAGTTATATTTAAGGTGCTCGAGAGAATTATTTTCCGACGTCTTTCTCCCTTTGTATTTGGGAATCATTCATCAGATTCGTTGATTTCTCCTCATCAATATGGCTTCCGTGCCAAATTTTCAACTGCTCATGCACTAATAGACGCCACACAGTTTATACGTTCCCAACTTGACCTTAAAAATACTGTATTGGGTTTATTTCTGGATTTTTCAAAGGCCTTTGACATGGTTGATCACAGTGTTTTATTAAGTAAACTCAATAACCTAGGGATTCGCGGAGTTCCTTTCTCATGGTTCGGCTCTTATCTCTCTGGTAGAGTACAGAGTGTGAGACTGGGCGGGGTGACTTCACATCCCCTACCTGTCCGGAGGGGCGTCCCACAGGGCTCTGTTCTTGGTTCAATACTTTTTCTCCTTTATATTAATGATTTGATTATGGACCTGGGCCCATCAGTGCACCCAGTACTTTTTGCTGATGATAGCAACTTTTTCATCACCGGTCCTAATTTACCATCCGTTGTCACCTCTACTCAAACCCTTCTGAATAGAGTACAGGAGTGGTGTCTCGTTAACTGCATGACCATTAACAGCAAGAAAAGTCACGTGGTATTATGACAGGTAAGTATAATTAATCGTGTGAATTATTTTCTTCCTCCCGATATCCTTGTCACCCTTTATTATTCTTTTATTTACCCATATATCTCATACTACGGATCTGTATGGGGCAATACTTATCCTTCAGTTACCAATAAATTAAAATTTGCTCAAAACCGTGCCGTCAAAGAAGTTTTTCGGCTGTCACGACTATATCCCACCAAGGACTTGTACTCCGATTTTGGTATTATCCCTTTTGAACAAATCATCAAAAAATTAAATCTATCCCTTGCATACTCCGCTTACCATAAAAATCTTCCTCCCCACTTATTATCTTATTTTAATAGTAATAATTCTGAAGGCCACTGTCTCCGTTCATCCAACCGTTCCTTCATTGTCCCCAGGCGTATCTCTAGTTCCACCCAGAGATCCCCAATTTATAAATCTATAATTCAATGGAATTTAATACCCTCCAGTGTCGAGCTATCTACAAGTTTTCGGACGCTATATAACAATGTACTAAAATCTTGATATTATATTTCTCTAAATGTTTGTTCAATTTGCTTTAATTACCCTTGTTTTCTCTTTTCTTTTTTTTTCTCTCTCTTTTTCATTTACAATTTTTTGTTGTTTTGGTCCTTAACAAGTTCGCTTCTAGGATCTTTATTATTATTGTTGTTATGTGTTTTCTTTTCTTTTTGAATAAATTGAATTGAATTGAAATTAAGATTTAATTTAATTTGAGAGCTTTCAAGACAAGAGCCTAGTTTGTTTCATAGCTTGTTTAGACTTTTGGATTATGAACCCGTAGCAAATAAACAGACTTGACCAACTAGATAATACCAGGCAATTGATAACATTATGTCATATAAGTTAGTTAAATCATTATTTTGGACAAGCCTGACAGAAAATTTCATATTTCAAGGGCATAGACCATGTTGTTTCTCTGAAAAATTAAATGCTGTTGATGCTTCCAAAAAATTGAGTAATTTACATATGTTTATGGCGAAGTGATACAACTTCAGTTGATCATAGAGTAGACCTACTTCCCACAGTAGGATCGTTTTAACATACCTTCTAGTTAAAAAAGACTTCTATCTTAAGCCCAACTCTGTCCATTTATTCAGCACACAAAAATTTTTCCATTAGCTGCAGTTAGTCCGATAGTTGAACTTAAATTAAAGCTTTTTCGAATGCTGACAAATGGTCTGTGCTGCGCAAGTACCGATCTTCTGATTCAATGCCTTCGTTCGAGAAGTTCGGGAGTGCAATGCGTGGTCGCATATCACCCGATGCTTCCCTTGTTTTCCCTCCTGATTTCTCCAGGTATCCATTTAGAACTAGGTCAACTCTGGCTGAGTTTACAGAGTCAAACCATAGAAACTTGTTCTAAACCAAATAACCAGTGACACCAGAACTTGAACCCCAGATCTCAGGATCTTAAGTTGGGAGCACCAACCGCTCAGCTAAAATGGATCGACACACTGTAATCTAATTAAAACTTAGACAAGGCTAAAATGGAGGGTATGTGCCTGGAAGAAATCAAAGCCTAATGAAGTTCTTTACCACCCCAAAAACAGCTGATTAAAAAGAATAGAAACCAAAATCCAAACAAGTACAGTACATATTACAGAGATCTATAGGCTCATCTCCAACACCTCCCCATCCAGTCTCATACACATTCACATGTATTACCTCCGTTGACTATCAAAATTCAAATTTTTCCCTGTTCAAAACGTCTCAGGAAGTGGTCCTTGAAGGCTAAATCGTGATCGTTAGTAAACCAAAAATGTCGGGGTATGAATATCATAAGTATATATGAATATATATTTCACAAATATTTGCTCTACCCATCAAAATAGGAAATTAAAACTTTTTTAGCACTTGGTTACGAATCCAAGGCTATAATTGCAACACAGAATTTCAAGCCACAACAAGGAGAGAAAAACGTCGTCTGATCTAGGCCAAAATTCGCATTTAGTCATTTCAGAGCTTGCTTGGTACACAGATTTTGCAAATGCTGCACATGCAACAAATCGTCAGAAATCAAGGTCGTGTGTGGATTTTTATCAGAGGCAGCACATTAGTGCTGCCTAATAAAATGGCACAGTTTTCAGTATATTTTTATATGTAAAAAATCCTGTGGTACTTCGTGTGGAAAGGGTGGTCGTAGAAACTTTGGAGGGGACTCACTCAATTGAAATTTTAATTCTTAGTGCCCTTTTTAACAGTCAAAAGTGGCCAGAGGGAGCCAGCCCCCTCAAGCCGTTTTTAGCTCCCCTCTCTCAGAAGACATTCAATCAAAATTTTGAGGTAGCCATTTTGCTCAAAATTGTCTGAAATTCACATAAATATGCCTCTGGTGATGCCATGCTTCTCACAGCACCCCGGCTTACGGTCATGCCCATTTTTTGTATGGATGATTCACCATTGGGAAAAAGGTAAAAGTTTGATCCTTTGCCTGCCTGAAAAGATTGAGAGCATTCAGGCAAAACTTCAAGAAACGTTGAGGGACAAGTTGAACTGAATCAAAAGACACTACGTGTATCTATTTTATCAAAATGTTGCATATGCAATATCTTAGAAACACCTACGGGTACTGTTTTGAAAAATTCAGGGCTACTACTGCCACTACTACTTATACAGCTGCAACTGTGACTACTTGCGACTCGCAATTGTGACTACTTGCAGATGTGACTAAGATCAATTATTATTACGACTAGGAAAGGGGAACCTTTCCCCTGGGTAGGTCCAAAAAGGCTAAGGACATTAAGATGTAACTTCCGGGAATGGCGAGGAAGATTCTGAACAAAATAAACTTCAAAAGACAACTTCAGGGAATTTTCAGGAAGACTCCGAACTGAATGAACTTTAAAAGACATAATATGTACTCGGGCTATTGAAAGGCTTATCTACAACATTGTAAGAACGACTGAGTGCATTAACTTAAGACTTTTATGGTCATTACTACTCCTACTGCGATGGCAACCGTGACTAGTTGCAACTGCAGCTACTTGTGACTGCGATTACTTGTGATTGTGACCACTTTTAATTTACAACAAATTTTGACTATGACTGTTTCTGACTACTATTACCATTGACTGTGACTGTAACTGATTGTGACTACGACCACTTCTACTTATGACTGTTTTTAAAAAACTTTGCGGGAGATGTTAAAAAACCAAAACACATTGCGCGTATGCTGGTTGTCGAGAGGGCGCATCAGCAATGTCTCAGGAATGGCTAAGAGTCATAAGTTGAGAATTCCAAGGTGTGTTGAGGAACATACTGGAAAGTATTTGGAGGAAAGGTCCCCTCTTGTCCTTCTCATATAACCCTCCCCCTATCACTGATCAGAATTATTAAATAAACACTTTGTTCAAAATGCTCAAAAGTCCAATAACTATACCTTCGGGAATTCCATCCCCACACACATTCCAGTCCATCGGAAAAGGCTTGTAAATTATGCATTTCATCCATTGTTTACATACAAGGTCTATCATTGGAAAAGTAGAGAATGTCTGATCCTGGATACAACCGAAAAGGCTATGGGTATTAAGAAGATACTTCGGGGAATGTTGAAGGGATATTTCAACAAAATCAAAGGACACTATGTTCGTCCACGTTATCCAAAAGGCGCATCTGCAATATCTTAGGAACATTTAATATTACTGACTTGAAACTTTCTGGGCTATTGCTACTGCTTCTGCCATTACAACAGACACTAGTTGCAACTGTGACTGCGCGTGATGGTGACTACTTGCAACTGCAAATTTTTTGCAACTGTGACTACTAGCAACTTTGACTACGACTGCTTGCGACTGCAACTGTAAATGCTTGTGACTGCAATTTCTTATGACTATCTGCAACACAACCACTTCTACTGACGACGAGAATTTCGAATAAAATCAAAACGCACTAAATGTCTGCTGGTTGTCAAAAGGGTGCATCAGCAAAATCCCAGAAACGGCTTAGGGTATTAAGTTGAAACTTCCAGGGCATTTTGAGAGGGATATTTCAAACTGCTTTCATCTTATTTAGACAGTTCTATCTTCAACAATGATCAGAATTTGGAATAGCCTCTTTGTTCAAAATATTCAAAGGTAGAACAGTTTTTCTTCCTGGGATGCCATCCTCCCACGGTCTAAGGGGAAAGGGTTATAAACTATACAATCTGCGTATCGTTTACATGCAAGATTTGTCACTGCGAAAGAGTAGAATATATGATCTGGGGTGCTTACAAAACAGCTAAGGGCGTTAAGGGGAAACTTATGGGAATGCGTAGGAGAGTTTTGAACTGAACCAAAGACACTATGTGTATCCTGGCTAAGTTAATATGGCTAAGTATATTAACTTGATCTTTTCAGATCCGTCCTATTACTAGTATAGTGACTCTGAATAATTGTGCGTAAAATCTTGACTATGAACACTTGTGACCATCCGCAACTTCAGCTAAGTCTGCTTGTGACTGGGACTGAAACTACTTGTGACTGCGAATACTAGCCACGGCTAGTTCTACTAAAATCATGACTGTTTTCGACTGCACTTACTTGCAACTGCTACTGTGACTAATAGCAACTGTCACTGCGACTAATTGCGATTCTCAAAGGGACAGCTCGTGATTGCAACTTCTACTTCTTTCGACTGCGACTGCTACTGCTTGTACTCCCATCCTTACTGCTATTTCGACGGTGAATACAAATACTATTGCTACTCCTACTGCTACAACTAGAACTAAATCAAAGGAGTTTAAGTGTATCCTACGTGTCAAAATGGCATACTGCATCCAGAATGTCAAAAATCTTATCTTTAATGTATCACGAATAGCTAAGGTTATTAAGTTGAAATTTTTAGGGATGTTGTCATTGTTGTGGTGGATGCTGCTCTATATTAAAAGGCACTATGTGCTTCCACGCACATTTAAACATATTATAAACATCTTATTTTTTATTTTTAGAACTTGAAAAATGTTCCCAGAGCCACTTCATACGGATAGGGTTGTCGTAGAAACTTTGGAAGCAATTCATCCATTCGAAAATTGAAAATCTAGTGAGGCCTTTTAACATTCGAAAGTGGCTGGACGGCCACAAGCCCCTCTCCTCTCCTTAGTTAGCTTCTCTCCCCCAGAATATATCCAATCAAAATTAAATAAAATCTTGCATTACTCAGATTCCCAGGAATTAAAATTAAATATTCAGCATCTCAAGAGTACTTTTCAGTCATCTTGAATATTTTGTTATTTTGATTTTGTTTTTGTCGAAATTTTGAAAAATTAAAGCACGGTGCTTAAAATAATATATTGTTTACTATAAAATTTAAACATTACAATAGGCTTAAGAGCCTTTATGGTTTGGGGGAAGGGTAGGGGAGCAGCAGCCGATCTCCCATTTGTGGGATTCTGTATTTATTTTAAGTTTGACTGAAATCTTCAACTCAAATGGCCACCCAAGGAAAAAAAGGGGACTTATTTATTCATGTAAATCAGCAATATCTGTTATCTTTGTGTTTGATTTGATTATTTACTTTAATTTCTGCTCGTTTTGGTTTCATTTATTCTTTGATAATAATTTCTGGTATTTTCAAGTTTGAGTTATTACAAGACTTTATTCCTGCTCGTCTTAAGTTTAATATGGCTCTGTACTTTTCATTAAAAAACTTCTATTTAAGAAAGTTTTTTTTAATTGATTGAATTAAATATCCCAAATGGTGAACTATGGAAATCTGGTTTTAGAATTGACAAAGCAATGATTATGGAGTGTTTTCTTCTAAACAATCAAAGTTTATGTTATTCAAACTAGGTCAGTAGCCATCTTTATATATATACATATATATATATATATATATATATATATATATATATATATATATATATATATATATATATATATACTAGCTGTTGGGGTGGCGCTTCGTGCCACCCCAACACCTAGTCGGTGGGGCGCTTCGTGCCCCCCAAGCCCCCCCCGCGCGCGTAAGTCGTTACGCGCCATATTAGTTACGCGCCATTGTAGCTGTGTCCCTGTGTCCCACCTGTGAATAGAGATAGATATAAATATAGATTTTTAACTACGTAAAACATGCGAATATACAACATTCTTCGCTGTCCCATTGTCTGTGCATATAAATAGCATTTATATTCCCTGTGTCCCGGTTGTCATTTGTGTCCTGGTGACCCAGTTTGTATTTTCTCGTTGAGTTTCCAGGTCGTCATTTATATTCCCTGTGTCCCAGTGTCCCGGTCGTCATTTGTGTCCCGGTGTCCGGGTTTGTAATTTCTATTCAAACAATCCCTGTGTCTCAGTCGTCGGGAATCGGGACACATTTGTGTCCCGGTCTGTAATTTATCTTTGAGTGTTTTTGAACATGCAACATATAATTGTCCATAGGAACAACAATCCGTATTCAGATCTATACCTCACTATTCTAATGATTGCACTTGAGTTTTGTTGATGGTGATTGCTAATCAAACATTCCCTGTGTCTCCATCGTCATTTATTTTTTTAGTTATTTTTTTGTAGTTTTTGTAAGGTTTGAACCTGGAACCTCTCGAACCTAGAACATGGAACATACCGCGTTACCAACTCAGCTACATCAGCTTGTATACTTTCGTTTTTGAATTGGTATATGATGAAATAATTCAGACGTCATATGCGGACAGACAGACAGACAGACATAACCCACAAACAACTTATTTTTATATATATAGATATATATATATATATATATATATATATATATATATATATATATATATATATATATATATATATATATATATATATATATATATATATATATATATATAAAGGTAAAGGATACGGCATTAGACTTTACAGCCCGTACCGGCGGTGCTGATTTCCGTTTCTTGGCCCTTCAGCCAGGAAGTGCAATGGGGGGTTGGGGGCCAGCCATCCTGTGCTTTCGCACACCCTTCCTGTTTACCTTCCCCAGATTTCTCCAGGTACCCATTTAGAGCTGGGTCGACTCTGGCTAAGCTTACAGAGTCACGCCACTGACCCCCGTCCCAAATATGTATATATATATATATATATATATATATATATATATATATATATATATATATATATATATATATATATATATATATATATATATATATATATATATATATATATATATCAAGAAATGTCAACATTGTTACCAGTTTGATGTGTAGCAGTAATTGAAGTCATCAGATATGATCCATAGTCCATCTCTGACTAAAGCAGAGTTATAGCCTCCATAGCGCAGCGTCGTCAAAGCCTCTTCAGGCAGCCAAACTGACCATGCGTCGGCAATCGCATTATAGAGCCAGGTGACGCTGTTTTCACCCTCTATCTCAGGTATGGGATATCTGAAAATATTGAATTACATTTCTGTTTTTCAATCAGGTTTTATCTTTTATCTTATTAAAAATCAAAATCAAACTTGAATTATTGAAAAACAGTTAGTTACACACCTTATAAACTTAACAAATAGGAAAATTAGCATCCATATTTTATCCCCCCCCCCTATCTTGTCCCCTTAAATATACTGCAGAGATTGTTTTAGGTAAGGAACTAGAACTATGTGACTTTTGGCTTTTCAATCAAGTTGGTATCACCCTTGCAGGATATTCTTTTTTTATAGTCAAATGCGTATCTTTTATTACGACAAAGTTGTACAATGTTCCTGGACAATAATATTTGTAAAAACTAAATAGTAATTACTTTCCTAAAAGAGTATTTTCTAAAAACTTTTGAAAAATAGCATTTTCTAAAAACTTTAAGAATTCCTAAAATGTTTGGAAAAAATTTGCGTCTAAACAACTTTAACTATTTTAGTTCACGGTAGAAGGTATTAATCCATTTCACTTACCCAATAATTTTCTTTGTTTAAGTGGGACAGTCTTGCAGTCAATTGTTTTCTTTCAGCTTCGCCATCTATCTATCTATCTATCTATATATATATATATATATATATATATATATATATATATATACATATATATATATATATATATATATATATATATATATATATATATATATATATATATATATATATATATATATATATATATATATATATATATATATATATATATATATATATATATATATATATATATAAACAAGCCCCCCCGCGCTCGTAAGTCGTTACGCGCCATATTAGTTACGCGCCATTGTAGTTGTGTCCCTGTGTCCCACCTAGGAATAGATATATATATATATATATATATATATATATATATATATATATATATATATATATATATATATATATATATATATATATATATATATATATATATATATATATATATATATATATATATATATATATATATATATATATATATATATATACATATATATATATATATATATATGTGTGTGTTTTTAACTACGTAAAACATACGAATATACAACATTCTTCGCTGTCCCATTGTCAGTGCATATAGATAGATTGTTAGGTTTTCTGACTCTTGAACATGCAACATATAATTGTCCATGGGAAAAACAATCCGTATTCAGATCTATACCTCATTAGTCTAATGATGTGTCCCTGTGTCCCGGTCGTCATTTATATTCCCTGTGTCCCGGTCGTCATTTGTGTCCCGGTATCCCAGTTTGTAATTTCTCTTTCAGTGTCCCGGTCGTCATTTATATTCCCTGTGTCCCGGTCGTCATTTGTGTCCCGGTCTGTAATTTCTATTCGAACAATCCCTGTGTCCCGGTCGTCATTTATATTCCCTGTGTCCCGGTCGTGATTTGTGTCCGGGTGTCCCAGTCTGTAATTTCTCTTTGAGGTTCCCGGTCGTCATTTATATTCCCTGTGTCCCGGTCGTCATTTGTGTCCCGGTGTCCCGGTATGTAATATCATCAGTTGACAAACATGACGTCATTCAACAAACAACTTCATGACGCATACAGCTCAATCCTTATAATGACGTCAGTCGACAAACATGACGTCAGTCGACACAAAAACATGACGTCACTCGACACACACACACAGACAACTTATTTATATATATATATATATATATATATATATATATATATATATATATATATATATATATATATATATATATATATGTATATACTAGCTGTTGGGGTGGCGCTTCGCGCCACCCCAACACCTAGTTGATCGAGGCACTTCGTGCCCCCCCCCCCAAGCCCTCCGCGCGCGTAAGTCGTTACGCGCCATATTAGTTACGCGCCATTGTAGTTGTGTCCCTATGTCCCACCTGTGAATATATATATATATATATATATATATATATATATATATATATATATATATATATATATATATATATATATATATATATATATATATATATATATATATATATATATATATATATATATATATATATATATATATATATATATATATATATATATATATATATATTATATATATATATATATATATATATATATATATATATATATATATATATATATATATATATAAAAATAAGTTGTCTGTCTGTGGATGGATCAGGTGACGTCACCTGAAAAAACTGGATCAGGTGACGTCAAAACTGAAAAAACTAAAAAAAGGCAAAAACTACAAAAAAAACTAAAAACTAATAAAAAAAAATAAAAAAGCTAAAAAACTAAAAAAACTAAAAAAAGGCAAAAACTACAAAAAAAACTAAAAACTAATAAAAAAGCTAAAAAACTAAAAAAACTAAAAAAAGGCAAAAACTACAAAAAAACTAAAAACTAATAAAAAAAATAAAAAAGCTAAAAAACTAAAAAAACTAAAAAAACTAAAAAAAGGTAAAAAACTAAAAAAACTAAAAAAAACTAAAAAAAAAGGAAAAAACTGAAAAATAAGCTAAAATAAAGGTAAAAACCAATAAAAAACTAAAAAAAAAACTGAAAAAACTAAAAAAAGGCAAAAACTACAAAAAAAAACTAAAAACTAATAAAAAAAGTAAAAAAGCTAAAAAACTAAAAAAACTAAAAAACTAAAAAAGGGTAAAAAACTAAAAAAAATAAAAAAAAAAAACTAAAAAAAAGGAAAAAACTGAAAAATAAGCTAAAATAAAGGTAAAAACCAATAAAAAACTAAAAAGAAAAAAAGGAAAAAACTAAAAAAAATTTTCATCTAAAAAACTAAAAAAAACTAAATAAGGTAAAAACTAAAAGAACTAAAAAAGAAAAAAATAAATGACGAAACTCAAAGAGAAAGCGACCAGGACAAAAGGAATGTTCGATTAGCAATCAACAAAGCACCGGGACACAGGGAGTATAAATGACGACCAGGACATAAGTAAAAAAAAAACTATCTATATATATAAAAATAAGTTGTCTGTGGATCTGTGGATCGTGGATCAGGTGACGTCACCTGAAAAAACTGGATCAGGTGACGTCAAAACTGAAAAAACTAAAAAAAGGCAAAAACTACAAAAAAAACTAAAAACTAATAAAAAAAAATAAAAAAGCTAAAAAACTAAAAAAACTAAAAAAAGGCAAAAACTACAAAAAAAACTAAAAACTAATAAAAAAGCTAAAAAACTAAAAAAACTAAAAAAAGGCAAAAACTACAAAAAAACTAAAAACTAATAAAAAAAATAAAAAAGCTAAAAAACTAAAAAAACTAAAAAAACTAAAAAAAGGTAAAAAACTAAAAAAACTAAAAAAAACTAAAAAAAAGGAAAAAACTGAAAAATAAGCTAAAATAAAGGTAAAAACCAATAAAAAACTAAAAAAAAAACTGAAAAAACTAAAAAAAGGCAAAAACTACAAAAAAAAACTAAAAACTAATAAAAAAAGTAAAAAAGCTAAAAAACTAAAAAAACTAAAAAAACTAAAAAAGGGTAAAAAACTAAAACAAAATAAAAAAAAAACTAAAAAAAAGGAAAAAACTGAAAAATAAGCTAAAATAAAGGTAAAAACCAATAAAAAACTAAAAAGAAAAAAAGGAAAAAACTAAAAAAAATTTCATCTAAAAAACTAAAAAAAACTAAAAAAGGTAAAAACTAAAAGAACTAAAAAAGAAAAAAATAAATGACGAAACTCAAAGAGAAAGCGACCAGGACAAAAGGAATGTTCGATTAGCAATCAACAAAGCACCGGGACACAGGGAGTATAAATGACGACCAGGACATAAGTAAAAAAAAAACTATCTATATATATAAAAATAAGTTGTCTGTGGATCTGTGGATCGTGGATCAGGTGACGTCACCTGAAAAAACTGGATCAGGTGACGTCAAAACTGAAAAAACTAAAAAAAGGCAAAAACTACAAAAAAACTAAAAACTAATAAAAAAAAATAAAAAAGCTAAAAAACTAAAAAAACTAAAAAAAGGCAAAAACTACAAAAAAAAACTAAAAACTAATAAAAAAGCTAAAAAACTAAAAAAACTAAAAAAAAAGCAAAAACTACAAAAAAAAACTAAAAACTAATAAAAAAAATAAAAAAGCTAAAAAACTAAAAAAACTAAAAAAACTAAAAAAAGGTAAAAAACTAAAAAAACTAAAAACTAAAAAAAACTAAAAAAAAGGAAAAAACTGAAAAATAAGCTAAAATAAAGGTAAAAACCAATAAAAAACTAAAAAAAAAACTGAAAAAACTAAAAAAAGGCAAAAACTACAAAAAAACTAAAAACTAATAAAAAAAGTAAAAAAGCTAAAAAACTAAAAAAACTAAAAAAATAAAAAAACTAAAAAAAGGTAAAAAACCAAAAAAAATAAAAAATAAAAAAAAAATAAAAAAAAGGAAAAACTGAAAAATAAGCTAACATAAGGTAAAAACCAATAAAAAACTAAAAAAAAAATTTCATCTAAAAAACTAAAAAAAACTAAAAAAGGTAAAAACTAAAAGAACTAAAAAAGAAAAAAATAAATGACGACACTCAAAGAGAAAGCGACCAGGACAAAAGGAATGTTCGATTAGCAATCAACAAAGCACCGGGACACAGGGAGTATAAATGACGACCAGGACATAAGTAAAAAAAAAAATTAACAAAACTAAAAAGAAGGTAAAAACTACAAAAAAACTAAAAAGAAAAAAAAACTAAAAACTAATAAAAAAACTAAAAAATCTAAATAAACTAAAAAAGAAAAAAAAGGAAAAAAATAAAGGAGAAAAACAAAACTAAAAAACGAATGTATATACAGACCGGTACACCGGGATACAAATGACGACCGGGACACAGGGAATATAAATGACGACCGGGACACAGGGACACAACTACAACGGGGACACCGGGGGAAACAGGGGGATATAAATGACGACCGGGACAAAAAAACTAAAAAGAAAAAAAAACTAAAAACTAATAAAAAAACTAAAAAATCTAAAAATCTAAATAAGCTAAAAAAGAAAAAAACGGAAAAAAATAAAGGAGAAAAACAAAACTAAAAAACGAATGTATATACAGACCGGGACACCGGGATACAAATCACGACCGGGACACAGGGAATATAAATGACGACCGGGACACAGGGACACAACTACAACGGGGACACCGGGGGAAACAGGGGGATGTAAATGACGACCGGGACACCGGGACAGGGAATGGTCGATTAGCAATCACCATCAACAAAGCTCAAGGGCAATCATTAGAATCATGAGGTATAGATCTGAATACAGATTGTTTTCCCATGGACCATTATATGTTGCATGTTCAAGAGTCGGTAAACCTGACAATCTATTTATATGCAAAGACAATGGGACAGCAAAGAATGTTGTATATTCGCAAGTTTTACGTAGTTAAAACCATATATATATATATATATATATATATATATATATCTATATTCACAGGTGGGACATAGGGACACAACTACAATGGCGCGTAACTATTATGGCGCGTAACGACTTACGCGCGCGGGGGGGCTTGGGGGGGCGCGAAGCGCCCCCACCAACTAGGTGTTGGGGTGGCGCGAAGCGCCACCCCAACAGCTAGTATGTATATATATATATATATATATATATATATATATATATATATATATATATATATATATATATATATATATATATTATATATATACTGCTATATATCTGACTACGTAAAACTTACGAATATACGACATTCTTTGCTGTCCCATTGTCTGTGCATATAAATAGATTGTCAGGTTTACCGACTCTTGAACTTGCAACATATAATTCTCAATGGGCAAAACAATCCGTATTCAGATTTATACCTCAAGATTCTAATGATTGCCCTTGAGCTTTGTTGATGGTGATTGCTAACCGAACATTCCCTATGTCCCGGTCGTCATTTGTGTCCCTGTGTCCCGGTCTGTATATACATTCGTTTTTGAATTGGTATATGATGAAATAAATTTTGTGTTTCTTACCTTTTTTTTAGTTTTTTTTTCTGTTTTCTTTTTAGTTTTTTTTTGTAGTTTTTACCTTTTTAGTTTTTTTTTAGTTTTTTTTTTCTCCTTTATTTTCAGTTTTTTCCTTTTTTTCTTTTTTTTCTTTTTTAGTTTTGTTTTAATTTTATATTAGTTTTTAGTTTTTTTCTTTTTAGTTTTTTTTGTAGTTTTTACCTTGTTTTAGTTTTTTTAGTTTTTTCTTTTTCTTTTTTTTGTAGTTTCTCAGACCTAGAATCTAGAACATAACGCGTTACCAACTCAGCTACTCGGGTTTGAATACATTCGTTTTTGAATTGGTTTATGAAATAAATTTTTTGTTTTTAGTTTTTCTTTCTTTTTTTTAGTTTTTTTTGTAGTTTTTACCTTTTTTAGTTTTTTTTCTTCTTTTGTATTCAGGGTTGAACCTTTCAGATCTACAACCTGAAACATAACGCTCTACCAATATTAGTTACGCGCCATTGTAGTTGTGTCCCTGTGTCTTTTAGTTTTATTATTGGTTTTTACCCTTTTTTTTAGCTTTTTTAGTTTTTTTCTTTTTTCTCTTTAGTCTTTTTTCTTTTTCAGTTTTAGTTTTTTTAGTTTTTTTTTATTAGTTTTTAGTTTTTCTTTCGTTTTAGTTTTTTTTCGTTTTTACCTTTTTTTTTAGTTTGTTTTTAGGTTTTAGTTTTGTAGTTTTTACATTTTTTTAGTTTTTTTTTTTTTTTAGTTTTTAGTTTTTTAACTTTTATTAGTTTTTTTTAGTATTCTAGCTTTTTTAGTTTTTTTTAGTTTTTTTTCCTTTTTAGTTTTTTTGTAGTTTTTACTTTTTTTAGTTTTTTTTCTTCTTTTGTATTTAAGGTTCGAACCTGGAATCTCTCGAACCTAGAACCAAGAACATGCCGCGTTACCAACTTGGCTACATCAGCTTGTATACTTTCGTTTTTGAATTGGTATATGATGAAATAATTCAGGCGTCATATGCGGACAGACAGACAGACAGACAGACAGACATAACCCACAAACAACTTATTTTTATATAGATAGAAGATAGATAAGTTGTCTGTGTGTGTGTGTGTGTGTGTGTCGAGTGACGTCATGTTTGTGTGTCGACTGACGTCATGTTTTCGACTGACGAAATTACAGACCGGGACATCGGGACACAAATGACGACCGGGACACCGGCACATAGGGAATATAAATGACGACCGGGACACTCAAAAAGAAAGCAACCGGGACACAAGGAATGTTCGATTAGCAATCACCATCAACAAAGCACCGGGACACAAATGACCACCGGGACACAGGGAGTATAAATGACGACCAGGACATAAGAAAAAAAACTAAAAAAACTAAAAAAAAGGTAAAAACTACAAAAAAACTAAAAAGAAAAAAAAACTAAAAACTAATAAAAAAAACTAAAAAAGCTAAAAAACTAAAAATAAAACTAAAAAAGAAAAAAAAGAAAAAAAGAAAAAAATGAAAAATAAAGGAGAAGACAAAACTAAAAAAAATAAAAATAAAAAAAAACTAAAAAGAAAAAAACTAAAAAAACTAAAAAAAGTAAAAACCTAAAAAAAAAAACTAAAAAGAAAAAAAGGGGAAAAACACACAAATTTATTTCATCATATACCATTTCAAAAACGAATGTATATACAGACCGGGAAACCGGGATACAAATGACGACCGGGACACAGGGAATATAAATGACGACCGGGACACAGGGACGCAACTATAACGGGGACGTCGGGGGGCACAGAGGGATATATAAATGATGACGGGGACACAGGGAATGTTCGATTAGCAATCATCATCAACAAAGCTCAAGGGCAATCATTAGAATCATGAGGTATAACTAAAAAAACTAAAAAAAAGGTAAAAAACTAAAAACTGAAAAAAAGACCAATTCAAAAATGAATGTATATACAGACCGGGACACCGGGACACAAATGACGACCGGGACACCAGGACACAAGGAATATAAATGACACCCTGGACGCTCAAAGAGAAATCACAGACAGGGACACCGGAACTCAAATGACGACCGGAACACAGGGAATATAAATAACGACCGGGACACAGGGACACAACTACAACAGGGATGCCGGGGGCACAAGGGGATATATAAATGACGACGGTGACACAGGGAATGGTCGATTAGCAATCACCATCAACAAAGCTCAAGGGCAATCATTAGAATCATGAGGTTTATATCTGAATACGGATTGTTTTCCCATGGACCATTATATGTTGCATGTTCAAGAGTCGGTAAACCTGACAATCTATTTATATGCACAGACAATGGGACAGCAAAAACTGTTGTATATTCGCAAGTTTTACGTAGTTAAAAACATATATATATATATATATATATATATATATATATATTTATATATATATATATATATATCTATATATATATATATATATATATATATATATATATATATATATATATATATATATTCACACGTGGGACATAGGGACACAACTACAATGGCGCGTAACTAATATGGCGCGTAACGACTTAGGTGCGCGGGGGGGGCTTGGGGCGGGGCACGAAGCGCCCCAACCAACTAGGTGTTGGGTTGGTGCTTCGCGCCACCCCAACAGCTTTTATACATATATTTATATATAAATGTAATGTCCGTCCGTCCGTTTGTCTGCTATACTATCTTCACCGTTACACGTTATTACCGTTATTACCGTTAAACGAGCTCAAAAAATTGAGGCTCTTTTAAAATTTTATCATATTGCTTAAAATGTAAAAAACTGGTGATTGCACAAATATTTCAATATATTTTGACAATGGATTAAAAGCTATTCGAAAATCTTAAAACAAAAAACCAAAAGTTTAATGTTTAGTAGAAATTGTTGAAGTTTAGAATGATTGCTGCTCAAAGAAAATTTGTCAAAGCGGTAATTACGCTTTGACAAAATATCGTCAGCCAATTTGTGTGATCAAAATATCGTGTGTGATCAAAATATCGTCACCCAATCAAGCAGTAAAGTGCACAAGGCACGTGTTAATTTTAAAATCAAATCGTGGTTGGAGTAGTAGCTGCAACCTTGTAAAAGACAAACACATCCATGGTAACCAAACACAATTGCCTGAAACACCTAAACAACAGTTTTGGATCGAAACAAAAAGTGACCCATTGGAATCACCTCGGCCAAAAATAAGACAAGAAACTTACAGTCTCTTTGCTAGAACAACAAGGAAAACCTATTGATTTGAACAACAAGGAAAATACTTTTTTTTTGCACGGGAATCACCATCGATGGTACTTTTTTCCCGTAACTAGCAGGGAACAGAAAAATCATTGATATGCATCGGCACTGGTTTTTTTTTTCTGTTTTGTTAATAAAAATAGAAACAGGACAGAAACTGATTACATGTTTCTAATTTACCTATTCTGTTTAGTTTTGGTTTTTGTATTAGCTGTCTTATTCTGTTTCTGTTTTTTCGTTCGTGTTTTTTCTCTGTTCTTCATTTTTTTTTCAGTGATAAAGGATATTTGGAAATTTTAGGCAATTTCAGACAATGCCCAATATACTCATTAGCAATTTAATGTTCTACTTAGCAATTCATAGCATTTTTTGTTTTCCAATAAAAAACCAACTGTTTCCGGCTTTATTGACATTCATCTATGCAGCACTGTATTATTCTTATAAATTCATAGTATCTTCAGTTTTGAGGAAACATGTTTTGAATAATTTGTTCAAATCAAACAGTTCGTGGTAACGTGGTAACTATAGCAAGGAGCAAACCGGCTCAATAGTAACCGAAACTCTAAAATATGGAATTTTGATGCCAATAGTTACATCAAAAGAATTGCATTTTAGTGCTGATTCTAAATATGTGAGTTTCATCAAGTTTATTTATACCCATCAAAAGTTACGAACCTGAGAAAATTTACCTTATTTTAGACAATAGGGGGAA
The DNA here is from genome assembly GCF_032884065.1 of Artemia franciscana. NCBI lineage: Eukaryota > Metazoa > Arthropoda > Branchiopoda > Anostraca > Artemiidae > Artemia > Artemia franciscana. The sequence goes on along the minus strand of NW_027062790.1, from coordinate 63,490 downwards.
AAATCCTTTAATTGTCATAAAATCTTAACGAAAATTAGACCGTCAGATTCAGTGTATCAGAGAACCCTATGGTAGAAGTTTCCAGCTCCTATCTACAAAAATGTGGAATTTTGTATTTTTTGCCGCAAGAAAGATCACGGATGCGTGTTTATTTGTTTGTTTTTTCCTCATGTGTGATCGTATCGACACAGTGGTCCTAGGATGTTGCAAGAGGGCTCATTTTAACAAAAATTAAAAGTTCTAGTGCCCTTTTTGAGTAACCAAATAAATTGGAGGGCACCTAGGCCCCCTACCACGCTCATTTTTCCAAAGTCACCAGATAAAAATTCTGAGATAGCTATTTTATTCAGCATAGTTGAAAAACCTAATAACTATGTCTTTAGGGACGAGTTACTCCCCCATAGTCCCCCTGAAAGGGGCTGCAAGTTATAAACTGTGACCAGTGTTTACATGTAGAATGGTTGTTGGGAAGTGTACAGACGTTTTCAGGGTTTTTTTTTGGTTGGGGGAGGGGTTGAGGGGAGTGGGTTGTGTTGGGGTAACTTTGCGTGGAGGCATTTGTCATGGGGGAAGAGAATTTCCATGAAGGGGGTGCAGTATTTTCTAGCATTTTAAAAAAAGAACAATGGAAAAATAAATATGAAAAAGTTTCTTGAACTGAAATTAAGGAGCAGCATTAAAACTTAAAATGAACAGATATCAATACGCGTATGAGGGGTTCACCTCCTCCTAATACCTCACGCTTTACACTAAAGTATTTTTTAGTAATTTCAACTATTTATTCTACGGCCTGTGTGATTCAGCGGTCATTTTTAAGGAATCTGGACAAAATTTGAGCTTAAGTGTAAAGAGTGAGGTATTGACAAGGGGGCGAACCCCCTCATATACGTAATAAAAACATACGAATATGGAAGTTCGTTACGTAAGTGAATTCGTAAGTTATGTATATTTTTACAAAATAAAAATGTTCTTAAAAAATCAAAAGTTCTAGGTGCCTTTTTAAGTAGCCAAAGAATTGGAGGGTAACTAGGCCTTCTTCCCCGATCTTGTTTTTTCTCAAAATTGTCCCATCAAAACTATGAGAAAGCCATTTAGCCAAAAAGATAAATTAATATGCAAATTTCGTCTTAATTATTCATGTGCGGAAAGCCAAAATCAAAACACGCATTAATTCAACAACGTTCAGAAATTAAATAAAAAAACAAGTTTTGTATACTGAAAGTAAGGAGTGACATTAAAACTTAAAACAAACATAAATTACTCCGTATATGAAAGGGGTCGTTCCCTTCTCAACGCCCCCGCTCTTTACGCTAAAGTTTTACTCTTTCTCTCAACTCTACTTTTTAAAACAGTATAAAACTTATGTCGTTCCTTACTTTCAGTTTAAAAAAACTTGTTTTTTTTATTTAATATAGGTAAGAACAGGAAGCCAGACGGCTTCGCCACCAGGCTACGTCACTCAGCCCATGGCAGGCTTGTATATATTGATTTTCGTTATGCGAATTGTTCTTTAATCTTGTGACCTATATAGAATATTTTTATGGCCAGAAATGTCAATGTACCAGTTTTAAGAAATAAAACTATGTAGCCGATTTCAAGAAAAAATAAACGCATATATAAGCCTAAACACTTCTAACAAAAAGATATTTTAAATAAATACACAGTTGCTCGTTTAAAGGGAGTATATACATATTCTTTATTCTTTTGTTTTAGGTCGTGAGGCGTCAAAACTAAGCAATAAGATTTAAGTTGAGAAAATCCAGCGTTAATTCGCTTTCTCCTTCCTGTTAATGCATCAACGAATCGCCCATTTTACAGTAATTGTTCTCGTCTGGAACTCATTTTGATTCTCACTGTTGCTTCTCTTCAAACAATTAGTTTTATTTCCGATTCGATGTATTCGTTGTGCTACTGATTGTCAAATGTTGTCTAACCTCAGGTTTCGCTTGCACATCATTTTCGTAAATCATTACCTCCGAATTTTTTCCGTGCCTTTTACTTTAGCTTTTTACTTTGGGTGAGGTCTGTATTGTAATCAACTAACAACTCAACCAATCAGAATACAGACCTCAACCCGCTGCCCGCGGGGCTCATGGACTAATACGCTTCGCTCGATAGGTAATTTTATCTGTGAGCAAAATCGGAAGTTTGTTTTGTTCGGATACAGATGGCTAGTTTAAACTCTAAAGTGAAAGTCAACGATCTTGGATATTAACATTAATGGATGTTTGAGTTTTTTACTTATCTTTCGACTTCCTACTATACAGAAATTACCAGTGATAACTGGAATTAATATTTAAAATGTAATTTCATCCTTATTGTTCAACCCCAACTTTTCCCTCGGCTTCAAAACCCTGTCCACTTCACGCACTTATAGTTTGCCACATGGAGGAGGAGGGTCAACCAGAAATGGATTTGCTTCAAGAATTAGTATTTCTAAATGCTATAGTATGGAAACCTTGCTGCTTTGCAGCATAATTTCCAGTTTAGACAGCTTGTGACGAAACTAAAAAATTACCCCATATATTTTTCCCTGCTCCATTCTGTCAAAAGAAAAGGGAAGTGATCAGAACTACTCTCTTTCTGAGGGACAGAAGGTACTTACTGCGGATCAAGAATGACGGATTGCCAAAGATTGTCTTCTTTGGCCAACTGTCTAGGGCTAAACAGAAAGTAGGTCGTCCACAGTTGGGGTGGGATGATATCGTAAAGAATTGTTTAAAAGAAATGGGAGCTTCCTGGGAGGGAGTAAAGAAGGAGGTTTTTAATAGATTGGGATGGAGGAGGAGTGTGCGTAGCTGTGTTGGCCTTATGCAGCTTGATGCTGCAGTGAGTTGTTAGTAGTAGCAGTAGTGGTTTCTTTATCCTTTGCTTGGATAAAAACAGAAAATTCATATAATTTTAAGTATAATTTTCGTTAAGTAGAAAGGCATTTTGTGTCCTGGGGAGAGGGATATTTTTTTTTGCGAAAAACCAGAACGGACCAGCACAATTGATCCAAACCAATAATTTTATTATTGACGACATTTCCTATAGCTCAACAATTCTTTGGAGAAGAGTCTGAACCTCCCTGACTTCCCCCCCTCATATGACGAAGTCCCTGAATCCTAAAATCTTACCCGAATTAATATGCTTTAAGGTTTTCAATTACAATTAAGCCCCAAACCTCTGGAAGTTTTGTGCTCATTCAAAAACTCTCAACGTGAAAATCCATCTACAACTCATACTGATCGCATAAATATATTTTTCTTGAATATTATTAGTATCTTGACAAGTGTTTAAAATTAAAATTCCTGGCTTACGCATTGAGAGGATGGGATTCATGGTTCCCAATGGCACCATAAACAGGAATATTTGGGGAAAATTCCACTAACAAATCTGTCATCTCTTGAATAATATGGACATTTTCAGTTCCGTCTGTTTCCCAAACATCATTTGGGGGAAGGTCTCCAGTCCAAACGATAAAATCGATGTCCTGGATAGCAGAATAGAGTGCTGTCAGTGAAATGGAAAACGGATATTCCTGATCAACAATAATAATAAAACTAGATATCTTCCATCCTTCACAAAATCAAATTAAATAAGCAAGTACCCTAAACACGTCTCTCAAAAGAAGCCCTAAAACCCGTAAATATGTCTTTCAAAACAAAATAGAAACTGACCGTGAGAAAAAATGCACAATAGTACTGCAAAAGATGGGTGACTTGGCTTTGTCGTACCCATTGACACAAAAGTATTGCCCTAATTAACAAAAAAAAGGAAAAGCTATTTAAACAGAACTTATTTCAAAGCATTTAAACCACATTAACCGAAAATAGTGTACCGAAAACAGTAACCGAAAATAGTCATTAACCGAAAGAAATTTGAGGCAATGAATAGTAAAATGAGAAGAAACTTTAGATAACCACTTTGCTTTCTTTTCACTTCTTAGGAAACCGTTAGGCTACTCGGAACAATTCCGTGCTGAGAACCGTGCTGGTGCTGCTCGGAAAAAAATCAATAACAGTGCCTCATTCCCAACTCAAATGTAAGCAAAAAAATCAAAGTGAAAAATTCGGTCAAAGTGAGCAATGCCCCAAAACCGGCACCCCTAACTGCAGCACCTGGGGTATAAGTATATACCCCAGGTATATAAAATATAAAATAAAATAAAATAAAAAATAAAAATGCTAGTATAAAATAAAAAATGCAGGAATCTCCTTAGAATTCATGCCGTCTATGGTTAATTAAAAACCATTGTGCTTGCGTTCAGATGAAATTAGTAATCAAATCAAGGATTTCTGAAAAAAAGATTAGGAAAACACAAAGAAATAGCTATATTTTATTGCCAACACCATAGAATACTCATAACATAGTAATTTACTGGAATAAGGAGAAAGTGAGCTTGGAATCTTCAAAAGTTAAACTATAAATTGTAGCCTGCCCCCACCATGACCTTAGCTTCTAGCTTTCCCCCCTCCTTTACAGAGTTAAAATCGTTTTTTTTTTTTGGCTGGCCAAGTTGCTGAGAATTTTTTAGAGATTTCTCGTAAAGCAACCATTTTTTTTTTTTCAAATGGAAGTGAGGAGCCATTTTTCAACCCAAAAATGAAAAGATATTCCTTCAAAATTTGTTGAAAGAACATAAAACGAACCACCCATTTTCCTCTCCTCTATAATTATTTTTGTTTAAGGAGAGTTTGGCAACCCTGGTTCAGTGCCTATTACTCTTTACAATAGAGTATGACTATTGCTTTTCTAAAATCATTTTAGAATACTGCATATTTCCAGATGGTAATTTCAAATATATTACTTTCCTAAATTTTTATTTCGGGTAAGTTTTAATGCTTTAATTAAAAAAAAAATTAAAAAGACGAAGTAGCAGATATTTTAAGGTGTTGGCGGTCCTTGTCACTAAGTGAAAGTGAGGTTTGCTTTAGCTCTTAGTGTTGATTTGGAACCTAAAAAAATAATTAAGTTTATTTTTGAAGTAATATTAAGTAATATATGACTTTCCCAATACATAAACTGCCCTTAACTTTACTTCTTATGATCTTATTTGAATTTTGTATATGAATGGTTTGAGAATAATGGCCCAATAGCTGTCGTTGATTTGACCGATAAAATAATATTTTCTTGAACTTGGGTATGAAACCAAGAAATGAAATAATAATCCGTAAAATATAATGACAAATACTTACCCGACAGCTTGTCTACTGAAACGCTTTAGGCAACTGCGCGAGCAACAATATTAATCACGTGTACTCTACCGCAAACATAACTTATTAAAAAAAAACTAAGGTGTGTCATATTTCACAATTACTGTCTCTTTTTGTTCTCTGTATATTATTTCATATATTTTCCCCTTTTTTTTTGAAAAGATTCAACTTTTTCATATGTGACATCACTTATCTTCAATAATCCTGCATTTTCCAGGGTTAGAAGGTGTAACTGATCCAACCACTAACCCAGACCCTTTCTAATAGTAATCCTACTAAACTCTGACATCATTCACGTCTCGCGAAACGCTAAGGATAAATAACCGGGTTTTATCGAATAAGTGACCTTGGGATGCTCAAACGCGCAAATCATTTCTTCAGAAATTTCTTTCTGAAGAAAAAAATTCTTATTTGAAAATTGGTCCACAAATGATTTTTCAGGATATTAGGTTGGAACGACAATTGTATTGTCATGATTTCCGCATATCAAAGGAACGCTGGCAAATCAGGTGGTAGCAATATGTGATGCTGAGAACTTGAAAAGCAAGAAGTGGACTCGAGTATCTCGAGAATATGTATATCGCTGTCGCACTGCCGCATATTCTATATATCGCGCCATTTTGGAATTTATTAACTGACACCCACAAACACAAGCTCCAGTCCCTTTATTCTAGGTTCGTGAAGTTCCTTCTGCGATGCCCCTTGTGGACGAGAAATACTTATATGATTGATAAACATAGGATAAACATAGGATAGGTGACCTTTTCAGCGGAAACGAAATAGTATGTCACTTGATTGATATAACTATCAACATGAAAGAAAACCTGACAGCGCAAAATCAGCAAAACTCAAAATAGCAAAAATCAGACAGCATAAAATCAGCAAAACGGCAAATATCATACATTTTTAGTAGTGAACAGTATATAAAGAGCGATCGATGCACAGTGATTGTATCGAAGAAGTTGTCGTAAAATTTCAGACAAAACCTAATTCATTTTGAGCACCAATTGGAATTTATAATGCCCTTTTTCAGTTAAAAACTTTTTTCAAGTAAAACATTTTGCATTGTAAACCGACGATTTTTGCTCAAAAAGTCTTATTGCTGTCGAGCGACAGCTCCAAGATAGAAAACCAGCCTAGAACTCCATGAGAGGTTTTCAAGCCCTATTTAAAGAGGATGGAGATTTACCCTTTTACTCTCTTTATTTAGGGGATATGCTAGGACTAAGTGTTTAAAGAGATGCTGAAGTTGGTGACAGCTCTCATTTTATTTTGAAAACTTAAATTTTTAGGAGAGAACATTAGTTTTAATTGTCAAATATACAATGAAAACAGATGAGGAAAAGTTTGCAGCATGGAGGAGGGAGGCTTGCTCCATATTAAAGTAACATTAAAGTAATATTGTAATATTAAAAGACTCCATCAATATTTTCGTCTAGTCTGATTTAAGACAGCACGTCTGCATATCTAATGAAAACCGAAGTTGTAGAATCTGTTGCAAGGCAAAGGATACTTAGTCAATATAATTGGTAAGTTCTCTTTCATTGATCTCAAGTTGGTTTTTGTTTTTGATTCAATATCTTTTCTCCTCTTGCAGAGTTCACTTCAGAAGGTTATATTTTTTGTTTTTATTTTGCTTTTTTCTCTTCCTTTTTTTTGAGCACTGAAGACGACTTGGCGGAGGTCCTTGTCAAAATATTTGCTTGATTTTCGTCTTCATATTTTACTACCTGCTGAAAAAATTTTCGTTTTTTCACCTATTTGATTTTTTTTCTTTTCATTTATTATTTCATTTCTTGGTTTCATACCCAAGTTCAAGAAAATATTATTTTATCGGTCAAATCAACGACAGCTATTGGGCCATTATTCTCAAACCATTCATATACAAAATTCAAATAAGATCATAAGAAGTAAAGTTAAGGGCAGTTTATGTATTGGGAAAGTCATATATTACTTAATATTACTTCAAAAATAAACTTAATTATTTTTTTAGGTTCCAAATCAACACTAAGAGCTAAAGCAAACCTCACTTTCACTTAGTGACAAGGACCGCCAACACCTTAAAATATCTGCTACTTCGTCTTTTTAATTTTTTTTTTAATTAAAGCATTAAAACTTACCCGAAATAAAAATTTAGGAAAGTAATATATTTGAAATTACCATCTGGAAATATGCAGTATTCTAAAATGATTTTAGAAAAGCAATAGTCATACTCTATTGTAAAGAGTAATAGGCACTGAACCAGGGTTGCCAAACTCTCCTTAAACAAAAATAATTATAGAGGAGAGGAAAATGGGTGGTTCGTTTTATGTTCTTTCAACAAATTTTGAAGGAATATCTTTTCATTTTTGGGTTGAAAAATGGCTCCTCACTTCCATTTGAAAAAAAAAAAATGGTTGCTTTACGAGAAATCTCTAAAAAATTCTCAGCAACTTGGCCAGCCAAAAAAAAAAAACGATTTTAACTCTGTAAAGGAGGGGGGAAAGCTAGAAGCTAAGGTCATGGTGGGGGCAGGCTACAATTTATAGTTTAACTTTTGAAGATTCCAAGCTCACTTTCTCCTTATTCCAGTAAATTACTATGTTATGAGTATTCTATGGTGTTGGCAATAAAATATAGCTATTTCTTTGTGTTTTCCTAATCTTTTTTTCAGAAATCCTTGATTTGATTACTAATTTCATCTGAACGCAAGCACAATGGTTTTTAATTAACCATAGACGGCATGAATTCTAAGGAGATTCCTGCATTTTTTATTTTATACTAGCATTTTTATTTTTTATTTTATTTTATTTTATATTTTATATACCTGGGGTATATACTTATACCCCAGGTGCTGCAGTTAGGGGTGCCGGTTTTGGGGCATTGCTCACTTTGACCGAATTTTTCACTTTGATTTTTTTGCTTACATTTGAGTTGGGAATGAGGCACTGTTATTGATTTTTTTCCGAGCAGCACCAGCACGGTTCTCAGCACGGAATTGTTCCGAGTAGCCTAACGGTTTCCTAAGAAGTGAAAAGAAAGCAAAGTGGTTATCTAAAGTTTCTTCTCATTTTACTATTCATTGCCTCAAATTTCTTTCGGTTAATGACTATTTTCGGTTACTGTTTTCGGTACACTATTTTCGGTTAATGTGGTTTAAATGCTTTGAAATAAGTTCTGTTTAAATAGCTTTTCCTTTTTTTTGTTAATTAGGGCAATACTTTTGTGTCAATGGGTACGACAAAGCCAAGTCACCCATCTTTTGCAGTACTATTGTGCATTTTTTCTCACGGTCAGTTTCTATTTTGTTTTGAAAGACATATTTACGGGTTTTAGGGCTTCTTTTGAGAGACGTGTTTAGGGTACTTGCTTATTTAATTTGATTTTGTGAAGGATGGAAGATATCTAGTTTTATTATTATTGTTGATCAGGAATATCCGTTTTCCATTTCACTGACAGCACTCTATTCTGCTATCCAGGAATCGATTTTATCGTTTGGACTGGAGACCTTCCCCCAAATGATGTTTGGGAAACAGACGGAACTGAAAATGTCCATATTATTCAAGAGATGACAGATTTGTTAGTGGAATTTTCCCCAAATATTCCTGTTTATGGTGCCATTGGGAACCATGAATCCCATCCTCTCAATGCGTAAGCCAGGAATTTTAAGAATCATGTTGACATAATGCTTATTTTTTAAGATTTTCTCTGACTTTACTCAAGGCAGGGTGATGAAAGACTGACTGACCATCTTTTTCTGTGACTTTAAATGTAACACATATTCTCTATTGTCTCATAATTGGATTGCCACTTGTGGAGAATCTCCTCAGTGATATATCGTTGATGAAGTAAATTTAAGTCATTGGTTTACCTGACCAAATGGCAGATGTTTGCACCGTCGAGAAGGTATGTCTTTGCATTTGTTACCTTTTCTGCGGCATGTCCTAATGAGAATTTATTTATATTTGTACATCTGATAGATTCTTGAAAATCTTGGGCTATATTAGCAATACGACTGGCAAGGGATGTGAGAGAACAGCAGGGGTGAATGCCTTATTTGTTCAAATAACGGTTCAACAGGGATAAATTCTTTTATTTGACAGTGAAAACAATGACGAAATCTCTCTGGATTTTGACAAAATATGCAGAGATTTCGTCATTAACAAAGATCAAATAAAATGTCAAATAAAAGGATTTATCTCCCTCAAACTCTTATTTGTACGTAATGGAGAGGCATTGTGGTCTTCGAAAATACCCAAGGCTTTTTTTTTTGGATGGAAGCAGGGTTTGGGGTGTTTTGGTTAATGGAATTATTTGTTAGTAGAGAGGATTGTTGTGACCAGGAGCCGGATAATTGCATGTCTTTTTTCTCTTTTTTTTTTTTTGATGGTATTACATATGTCTGAAATACTTCATTGTTTAAGGATTTGATGTTTTCTGAACTAGCGAAAGCTTAAGGGGGGCTAAGGGTTTTTGTTGTTGTATTTCTTTTGAATAAAGTCCATATTTAATCTTAGAAAATCTTAATCTTTGATGAGGCGTCAATTGCTCATCTGTAAATGTATGCATTTACCTTCTTTTATCAAGCTTTCTTAGACTGTGCCTCCCCTTTTCTGGTCGGAAAGACAGATACAGAGGTCCACTGTTTGGTCTATTTATCTTAAGAGGGACACACCGAGAACCTAGTGCTTAGAAAATATCTTCATTTTGCCCTGCCAACGAGTCAACTCCTGTTAAGCGCATATAACTGCAGTCTTGGCAAGTTGGTAATCCTTACGTTCTGTGATTTGTATCGAAAACTTGCAGTGAAGGTTAAAAGTAGTCTTCCGAGTGGGATAAAATCTCCCTCTACTATTATCCCAGTTCGATAAGGGCCATTCTCAGCAAAGTACATATATAAATAAAATAAGACTTGCAAGTAAATGCGATAGTTAAAAATATAGTTTTGTTCGTTTTAAATCTGACTTTACTATTTATTTTCATTTCTGTTTGCTTCAAGGTTCCTTTATTCAATCAATTCATTGATTTGATTTATTCTTCAATTCCTCACTTCAATCAATGCAATTTCTGTTCGTCTCAGGTTTCACTCAATATAGCTTTTTTTCTAGCCGTAGAAATAAGTCGTTTTCATACAATATAACACTTTACTTTTCTTTGAAATTTCTTGTTTTTCAATTTAATTATCCTAATTAACAATAAATTACGGCTTACCAATATTGTGTAGTACTTCTGGACAAGAACGGTGACGAGTCTTAAAAGCAGTAGGCTAACAGGGTAGTATGGCTTATCTTGAGAGGCAGCTTGCTGAGCAGGACTACTTCTGGATTGATGCTTAACTTTCGGTGGAAAAAGCTTGATTACTAACGCACAAACACGCTCTTTAAGTAGAAACACAAACTCTGGGTGCTAAAAAAGAAATAAAGTATTGTAAACCTAAGTTATAGGGCGAAATATATAAATATATTTCCACCCACCTCCCTTTAAAACCTGTACACGACGGTTTTGTTGTTTTTTCCTTGTATTTTTCAGTCTACACATTACTACTTTTCCTTTCTCTTTTTCTTTTCATTGCAGCTTACTTTTTTTATATTGGATCCTGCGATGACGCCTGTGAAGGATACAGCACCTATAGGGGCAAAAGTGGCACAGGTGCCAAGAAATATAATTATTATAAATTATAAAAATATGATCATAATGTTCAATTATTAGATTATATAATACAATTATATTATTCGTTAAATTATTAATATTGATAATTAATATTATCAGTTACTTTATAATTAATTAACTACATAAATAATCAACGTTATTAATATAGTTAATAATACATTACATAAGGCAATTATTATATGATATAAAATATTTTTTTAAATGTAATTACATATTTTTAAGGGTATATAAGAAAGTTAACCGACAAAGCCACAAATGAACCAATACCTTAGTTTATGCCTATATTCAATGCATCAACTTCTTAACAATATTCGATATTTTGCTGTACTTCTACCTGGTTCCAATTCCAGGTTGTGAGTCACTTTTGTACCTTATTTTGAAGTAATGAACAGAGCTTTTAAACGGGAAACGTTACCGGGAAGATCATTCCAAATGGAATGATCTTGTCACAAAGTTTTATTTCTAGGGCAGGCACACTTCCTTTACGATTGAAGACAAAAAGCTCTGTTTTAGTCTCATTGAAAGAAAGACTTAAATACAAAATATCGTCGGCATAATTCAATAAAGAGATATCTTAACCAAGATATAGAAAGCTCGGTTTAACCACGTGCTGAGCCATAACTGCACTATTATTGAAAAGAGATAACAAAGAGATAGCTCTTGACGAATCCCTTATCGAACTGGGATAATAGTAGAGGGAGATTTTATCCCACTCGGAAGACTAATTTTAACCTTCACTGCAAGTTTTCGATACAAATCACAGAACGTAAGGATTACCAACTTGCCAAGACTGCAGTTATATGCGCTTAACAGGAGTTGACTCGTTGGCAGGGCAAAATGAAGATATTTTCTAAGCACTAGGTTCTCGGTGTGTCCCTCTTAAGATAAATAGACCAAACAGTGGACCTCTGTATCTGTCTTTCCGACCAGAAAAGGGGAGGCACAGTCTAAGAAAGCTTGATAAAAGAAGGTAAATGCATACATTTACAGATGAGCAATTGACGCCTCATCAAAGATTAAGATTTTCTAAGATTAAATATGGACTTTATTCAAAAGAAATACAACAACAAAAACCCTTAGCCCCCCTTAAGCTTTCGCTAGTTCAGAAAACATCAAATCCTTAAACAATGAAGTATTTCAGACATATGTAATACCATCAAAAAAAAAAAAGAGAAAAAAGACATGCAATTATCCGGCTCCTGGTCACAACAATCCTCTCTACTAACAAATAATTCCATTAACCAAAACACCCCAAACCCTGCTTCCATCCAAAAAAAAAAGCCTTGGGTATTTTCGAAGACCACAATGCCTCTCCATTACGTACAAATAAGAGTTTGAGGGAGATAAATCCTTTTATTTGACATTTTATTTGATCTTTGTTAATGACGAAATCTCTGCATATTTTGTCAAAATCCAGAGAGATTTCGTCATTGTTTTCACTGTCAAATAAAAGGATTTATCCCTGTTGAACCGTTATTTGAACAAAGAAGGCATTCACCCCTGCTGTTCTCTCACACCCCTTGCCAGTCGTATTGCTAATATAGCCCAAGATTTTCAAGAATCTATCAGATGTACAAATATAAATAAATTCTCATTAGGACATGCCGCAGAAAAGGTATCAAATGCAAAGACATACCTTCTCGACGGTGCAAACATCTGCCATTTGGTCAGGAAAACCAAAGACTTAAATTTACTTCATCAAGGATATATCACGGAGGAGATTCTCCACAAGTGGCAATCCAATTATGAGACAATAGAGAATATGTGTTACATTTAAAGTCACAGAAAAAGATGGTCAGTCAGTCTTTCATCACCCTGCCTTGAGTAAAGTCAGAGAAAATCTTAAAAAATAAACATTATGTCAACATGATTCTGGGTTACTGCCTGAAAAGGGCAGGATCATTGGTACTCCAAAAGGAAGCTCCCGCCTCCCCTCAAGACAAGGAAGGTATTTCTTTCTTTTTTTTAGAAAAAGCAATCACAATGAATTTTTTAATCGCAAAAATTAAAATCTCAGCAGCAGTAATAGAGACTTATTCTTTTGCACCAAAAATCATACACACACACACACACACACACACACACACACACACACACACACACACACACACACACACACACACACACACACACACACACACACACACACACACACACACACACACACACACACACACACACACACACACACACACACACAACACACACACACACACACACACAACACACACACACACACACACACACACACACACACACACACACACACACACACACACACACACACACAGACACACACACACACACACACATATATATATATATATATATATATATATATATATATATATATATATATATATATATATATATATATATATATATATGTATATATATATATATATATATATATATATATATATATATATATATATATATATATATATACATATATATATATATATATATATATATATATATATATATATATATATTTCTTAGATGAGCCATAGCAGTATTCCTTCATTTTCATACGGTGCTTTTCCATGCTTTAATACGACGACAGTACTCAAAGGATGTCCGCCCCCCTTTATCACACTTTTCAGCTATTCAATGGCTAAAAACACATAAAAGTCATTTATCATGTCCTCCCTCCTTTTCCCCCATTCAAAATACTGGGTATTCATAGATTCGAACTTAACTACTCATTACTCTTTGAATTTTACTTACACTGAAGAAAACTGCTGGGTATGTAGACAAGATGATTTCCAATAATTCTAGGCCAAACGTTCTAGTCATTTCGTTCATTCCTATTAGCCAGGAAAGTTGGTCTCCGTTACAAGGGATATAAGGTCCTGCAAGAGACAGCGATTAGAACAGTTCTTAGCAAGAGATGTACAAATCTTCTTAGAAAGTAAATTATGAACATAGTGATAAAATAAACATTAAGTATTGACAAAACACACCGGGTAACCCCACGGAAAACGAATTCTAATTTACAACCGATTCAATTTCTTATTTTGTGTCACAATCAAAAAAGGTCGGCTACAAGGAGTTTGGACAGTGCTTAGTATATAATTAAATAAAAAAAACAAGTTTTTTTTAACTGAAAGTAAGGAGCGACATTAAAACTTAAAACGCACAGAAATTACTTCGTATATGAAAGAGGCTGCTTCCTCATCAACGCCCCGCTCTTTACGCTAAAGTTTGACTCTTTCTCTCAATTCTTCTTTTTAAAACAGTAAAAAACTTTAGCGTAAAGAGTGGGGCGTTGATGAGGAAGAAGCCTTTTTCATATACGAAGTAATTTCTGTACGTTTTAAGTTTTAATGTCGCTCCTTACTTTCAGTTAAAAAAACTTGTTTTTTTTATTTAATTTCTGAACGTTTTTGAATCAATACATGTTTTGATTTTGGCTCTCCGCAGAGGAATAATCAAAACGAAATTTGTATATTTTTTTTTTTGGCTCAATGGCTTTCTCATAATTTTGATCGAATGATCTTGAGAAAAAAAGAGTGGGGGACGAAGCCTAGTTGCCGCCCGATTTTTTGGTTAATTAAAAAGGCAACTAGAACTTAATTTTTTACGAATCTTTTTATTGGTAAAAGATTTACGTAACTTATAAATTAGCTTACGTAAAGAACTTTTGTATTCTCATGTTTTTATTACATATATGAGGGGATTCTCCCCATCGTCAGTACCTCACTCTTTACACTAAATCTTAAATTTTATCCCAATTCATTAAGAATGACCCCCTGAATCACAAAAGCCGTAGAATAAGTAGTTGAAATTACTGAAAATACTTTAGCGTAAAGAGCGGGGTATTAGAAGGAGGTGAGCCCCTCATATGGGTAATAATTTCTGTTTGTTTTAAGTTTTATTGCTGTTCCTTACTTCCAGCTGAAAAAGCTTTTTCACTTTTATTTTTTAATTGTTTTTTTTTTTAAATAATGCTAGTAAATCCTGCTCTCCCTTCATGGAAATTTTCTTCTCCCATTACAAATTCTCGAAGGAAAGTTCCCCCAGCATATCCCCCTCTTCTCAACCCCTCCCCCAAACCAAAAAATCATCCTGAAAACGCCTGTATACTTCCCAATAACCATTACTATATGTAAGCACAGGTCAAAGTTTGTAACTTGTTGCCGCTCCCACGGGGACTGTGGGGGAGTAAGTCGTCCCCAAAGACATAGTTATAAGGTTTTTCGACTACGCTGAATAAAATGGCTATCTCAGAATTTTGATCCGTTGACTTTGGGAAAATAATTAGCGTGGGAGGGGGCCTAGGTGCCCTCCAATTTTTTTGGTCACTTAAAAAGGGCACTAGAACTTTTCATTTCCGTTAGAATGAGCCCTCTTGCAACATTCTAGGACAACTGGGTCGATACGATCATCCCTGGAAAAAAAAAATAAAAAAAAAAATAATAATAATAAAAAAATAAATAAACACGCATCCGTGATCTGCCTTCTGGCAAAATATGCAAAATTCCACATTTTTGTAGATAGGAGCTCGAAACTTCTAGAGTAGGGTTCTCTGATACGCTGAATCTGATGGTGTGATTTTCGTTAAGATTCTATGACTTTTAGGGGGCGTTTCCCCCTATTTTCTAAAATAACGCAAATTTTCTCAGGCTCCTAACTTTTGATGGATAAGACTAAACTTGATGAAACTTATATATTTAAAATCAGCATTAAAATGCGATTCTTTTGATGTAGCTATCGGTACCAAAATTCCATTTTTTAGAGTTTTGGTTACTATTGAGCCGGGTCGCTCCTTACTACAGTTCGTTACCACGAACTGTTTGATATCAAACACGGGAACTTTTTGGTATTTTCCCCAGAAGACTCTCGCATTACAAAAAAATGTTCAATACACTACAAAAAACATGATATATTGATAATTATAGTAGTTCATTAATTTTTGAAAAAAAAGGTTTAAAAATTGTTTACTTAGCAAGCATATTTGTGCACTTACTGTGACCCTTATGACTTTTTTCCACTTTACCAATTCATTAATTCTTTATTCTAAATTTATTTCCAAAAAATAGTCGACTCTTTCATAAGACTTTTGGAATTAATATTAAGTTGTTGGTGTGGCCCCTGGCATCAGGAAGGTGAAAAAAAGAATTCTTTGCAAACTTCGTTAAATGAAAATATTCACCAGAAAATTATGGAATAAAACTTAAAAATATATATGTGAGCAGTTTCATCCAGGAAATAGTCACCACTTAGAGCAGTCTCCTAGCAGAAGTCATTCACGGAAGGTGGCCTTTAATCCCTTTTAACAAGAGTTCAAACTTTTTTAAAAGGTAGAAAAGATGTCTAAAACAGGTAATGTTATATCGTTGCAATCCCTAGCCCAGCAACATCTTCTTTTTTTTATAACTTAAACTCTACATATGGTGGCATTAATAATTTAGCTACTGTAGTTTTTGTTGGTAGAATTGTTTGGTAATCTGGAACTCAAATTTGGAAAATGACTGACATAGAAACCAGAAAGCTGAAATTTTGTTTATCATTTTATTTTCCCCCAAAGTTAGAAACTTTATTTAATGTATTTAAATATGTTATGAATTGTTATTTAAATATTATTATATTAATTTTTATTTCAAATATGTTATAAATTTTCATTTAAATATTTAATTTATTTAATTAGAAATTAGAAATTTATTAAATATTTTAATAATTTATTTGAAGAATTTATAAACTTTATTTATTTAAATATTAAACATTTAAATATCTATTTTAGTACGTTCCAGTTATTTATCACTTCTTCAGGAACTACAAACAAAAACATAAGCAACCAAACAAAAATTCAATTTTTTTTTATCCGATAGAGGGATTGCATTCCAGAGTACAAATATTTCTCAACTTCTTGGTAATGTACCATCGATTCATCTACCACATCTTACAGTTTCATTTGGCTATTACTACAAACAAAAGAAACAAAATAAAAAAACAAACAAACAAATAAGACAAACAAAAATAAAACAAATAAACAAAATATAAAACCTACAAACAAAACAAACAACTGTTTCTCTCTTCTTTTCATTGAACTACAAAAGTTGAGTTTTAAATTATCCTAATATGTCTAAACTGAATTGCTGGCGATATAAAAATTTTAATATTATTTAATTTAAGTCCCATGTTGACAGCTTAATGAAGATACGTTGCTCATACAGTATATAAATGCGTGTTATAGCCGTATTCTTATAGACGCGTATAGATGCATTTTGCAGAAGGATGGACACGATACACATTTTCAAAAACAAAATCATGCAAGGATTTATAATCTAGAGAAAAGGACCCCTGGAAGGTCCCTGGGGCCCCACTCATCTCCCTAGTCCCTATCCAATTTAATTGATTGATGAATTTTTCTTTTTTAAACTTATATTTCACATTTTTGCCAATTTTCTTTCTCCTCTAGATTTGCTCGTTTTTTTACCCTAATTTCTGTTTGTAGTATTTGAGCCAATTAATTTTAATAAAAGCCGCAATATTTCATTAGTCGTTAATCATTTGTAAACAAATTGTCATTTATCATCTCTTTTCATTTTTTTTTTCATTATTCTTCTAATTATTTGTCAATCAATTTTTTTTTTTTTTTTTTTGATGAGAGATATAATTTTGTGTGTGTGTATTTGTGTGTCTTTTGTGTCTGTTTTGCGTCACTAAGATTAATAGTTTATCTTTTAAACTGTATTTTTCATTTGACGATAGGCGTAAATTTGGCAATTATTGCTTGTGAAAGTCGTTTCTGAAGTAAAAAGAGATCTAATCTTATTGAACCTCCCATATATAATGATTTTTTTTTTACTTTTTTTATATCATGATGATTCAGGAATCATTTAGGAATTAATCTTACACATGACAAGACGTTAATCATTTAATATTTTCGAAATGCTTAAACTGAGTCCATATTAATTATACCCCGTCCTCGTTATACAGAGCAGATGATCATAGCGTGCAGAAAAACTAAAACACTGATGCCTATCCAAATATTATATTCAGGTGACATAACTACAAGAACATTACTTTCAACTTGTACCATTCTAGTTCGTTGTTGACGTGCAAATTCTAAGATCAATGTGTCAAATTGACTGAAGAGTGGTGTGAATGATTGAGATATGGATCGATGCATTAGCGTTCAGGCGTATTAATATTGATAATTAACAATGAAACATTTGAGACCATACCATTCTCTAACTGACCCCTAAATGATCTTTTCCAGAACGAAATCCCACATGTCAATTTAAGAGGTCGGTACGAGAGGGAAAGGAGGATCAGGGGACTCCACCATGTCCACCTTTGCACTAAAATGCTTCTATGTATGGCCGAAGGAAAAGAAAAGAAAACAAACGTAAATTAATAAAACAAAACATAGAGAACTATCGGTAAAAGAAATTAGGATCTAATTCAATATTTTCCAATAAGAAGCTTTTAATCTTACTTTTGAACACTGATAGGCTAATAGCATTTCTCAAAGTATTTGGCAAATAATTCCATATTTTCGGTCCGGTAAATTTGATTGAAAAACCAGATGACGTGAGACGTCTCGTTTCTGTAACTAGTTGCGATGCATGTCGAGTATCATGTTGGTGAATTTTATCATTCCTTCGAAAAACCGACATAAACGACTCATGAGCGGTATTTGTGCTTACTTTATATAAAGTTTCGACAATCTTTTTTTCTCGAAGTCGAGCCACATTAAATATATTACGTTTTATTAAAAACGCCTTCACACTCTGACGAGGCTCAAGCTTGTAAATTGCACGTATAGCTTTATTCTGAAGAATTTGAACTTGCTTCTATTCTGACTTTTAATTTGAAGCCCAAATGCTTGTTCTATATAAAAGTTATGAGTGGAATAGACTAAAAGATAAGATCAGTAATATTTTATGGGGAAAAATAAATTTCATTCTATGGAGAATACCAACAGCTCTTTTTTTATTATTATTATTATTCAATACAATACAATACAAAATACAATTCAAAATGGAATTACAATACACATATTCCCCCTCGAAAGGCTCCATGGCCAGGGATATAAGGGGGGAATCTTGATAGCTTCATACAAAGAAATGTAATGTAGATTGCCCAATCCAGCTTTTCATCAATTATTATACCTAAATATTTAATGTGGTCAACTCGTTCAATTTCTTCGTGGTCTGCCGTATTTATCTTGCTGTTGTAAGCTAGGCCATTTCCATGTTTAAAAATGATATACTTCGTCTGTTTTGTATTAAGAGAAAGCAACCGCTCTTCAAAGAATTCAGTTGCTGCCTGGAGGCAAACTTCAGCGTTTGTAATTAGTTGCTTACGGTTTTTATGTGTTAGAAATAGTACTGTGTCGTCCACAAAATTTATTATATATGCAAAGGGTATATCAGCCGAAAGTTCATTCACATAAATTAAAAAAATAATGGTCCAAGAACTGACCCCTGGGGTACCCCACAAGATACTTCGAATGAATCTGATAATATACCATTAGCAAGTATTTTACAACGTCTATTTGTCAAACATGACCGAATCCATTCAAGAACCGTCGACTTTATCCCATATCCTTCTAATATTTCAAGAAGGATGTCAAAATCAACGCAATCAAAAGCTTTTGTTAAATCTAGAAAAATCACCAGAGAATATAAACCATCATCTTGCGCTGCTTTTATATTCATTATAAGATCCGTAATTGCGAGTTCAGTGGATCTGTTTTTCCGAAATCTATATTGTTTTTCAGACAGAATTTTATTAGCTTCAATAGCTAATACAAAATTATACTGTCTTTTTGCAGCAAGCTTTTCATATATTTTCGAAAAAATTGGAAATAAGCTGATTGGTCGATAGTTATCAATTACTGTTGGGTCTCCTCCTTTAAAAAGTGGGATTAATTTGGATTCTTTTAGTTTATTAGGGAAAATACCTTCGTCAAGGCTTTTGTTTATAAGGACCGTAAGAGGCTCAATGATTGCTAGTTGTAATTTTCTTATTAGTTGCAAAGAAAGTCCATCTAGGCCCGTTGACCTTGTCCCTTTAATTTCCTAAATACATTTTTTTACTTCATCACATGTAACAGATGTAATTATTTGTATTTCCGCCATTGAAACAAACGTTTCATTGTAAATTTTCAAATGGTACATTATAATTTCCCTGAAAAAAGGGGTTTTAGCAACTACTTTTTGTTAAATTATATTTTCTGCACTATACAACATGGCTGAAATGTATTATTTATCGAAATCTTGCTTAGGGTAAGAATTTGAACTCCTACTGCTATTAACAGCTGATCACAACACTCTGGGACTCGAGGTCGACACATCTACACCTGCTACTCTTCCACCCAATTTCATTCAAAGCTTCAGTGAGGATGGAACTGAGGGGATATTTCATGGATGGAGAGCCAGATTTACCGGCATTATTTGAAAAACTATCAAAAATTAAATATACAAAAAGGCTTTTTAACTGAAAGTAAGGACCAACACTAAAACTTAAAACGAACAAAAATTATTCTGTATAATGAAGGGGATCCCCCCCCTCAACACTTTGGTTTTTGCGCTAAAGTTTGACCGTTTGTTCTATCAAACAGTTCGTGGTAACGAACTGTAGTAAGGAGCGACCTGGCTCAATAGAAACCAAAACTCTAAAAAATGGAATTTTGAGAACAATAGCTACATCAAAAGAATTGCATTTTAATGCTGATTTTAAATATATAAGTTTCATCAAGTTTAGTCTTACGCTCAAAAAGTTACGAACCTGAGAAAATTTGTGTTATTTTAGAAAATAGGGGGAAACACTCCCTAAAAGTCATAGAATCTTAACGAAAATTACACCATCATATTCAGCGTATCAGAGAACCGTACTGTAGAAGTTTCAACCTCCTATCTACAAAAATGTGGAATTTTGTATTTTTTGCCAGAAGGCAGATCACGGATGCGTGTTTATTTGTTTGTTTTTGTTTTTTTTTCTTTTTCCCAGGGGTGCTCGTATCGACCCAGTTGTCCTAGAATGTTGCGAGAGGGCTCATTCTAACGGAAATGAAAGGTTCTAGTGCCCTTTTAAAGTGACCAAAAAAATTGGAGGGCATCTAGGCCCCCTCCCACGCTAATTATTTTCCCAAAGTCAACGGATCAAAATTCTGAGATTGCCATTTTATTCGGCGTAGTCAAAAAACCTTATAACTATGTCTTTGGGGACGACTTACTCCTCCACAGTCCCCGCGGGAGGGGCTACAAGTTACAAACTTTGACCAGTACTTACATATAGTAATGCTTATTGGGAAGTGTACAGGTGTTTTCAGGAGGATTTTTTGGTTGGGGGGATGGGTTGAAAAGAGGGGGAGATACTGGGGAAACTTTTCATCGAGGAATTTTTCATGGGGGAAGAAAATTTTCATGAAGGGAGCGCAGGATTTACTAGCATTATTTTGAAAAAAAACAATGAAAAAATAAATAGGAAAAAGTTTTTTCAGCTGGAAGTAAGGAGCAGCATTAAAACTCAAAACGAACAGAAATTATTACCCATATAAGGGGCTCACCTCCTCCTAATACCTCGCTCTTTGCGTTAAAGTATTTTTAGTAATGTCAACTGTTTATTCTACGGCTTTTGCGATTCAGGGGTCATTCTTAATGAATTGGGCCAAAATTTAAGATTTAGTGTAAAGAGAGAGGTACTGACGAGTGGGCGAACCCTCTCATATGTGTAATAAAAACATGAGAATAAAAAATTCTTTACGTAAGCTAGTTTATAAGTTACGTATATCTTTTACTAATAAAAAGAATCGTAAAAAATTAAAAGTTCTAGTTGCCCTTTTTATTAACCAAAAAATTGGAGGGCAACTAAGCTTCCTCCCCCGCTCTTTTTTTCTCAAAATCATTCGATCAAAATCATAAGAAAGCCATTTAGCCAAAAAAAAAAAATGCAAATTTTGTTTTAGTTATTTCTCTGCAGAGAGCCAAAATCAAAACATGCATTGATTCAAAAACATTCAGAAATTAAATAAAAAAACAAGTTTTTTCAACTGAAAATAAGGAGCGACATTAAAACTTAAAACGAACAGAAATTACTTCGTATATGAAAGGGGCTGCTTCCTCATCAACACCCCGCTCTTTACGCTAAAGTTTTTTACTGTTTTAAAAAGAAGAGTTGAGAGAAAGAGTCAAACTTTAGCGTAAAGAGCGGGGCGTTGATGAGGAAGCCGCCCCTTTCATATACGAAGTAATTTCTGTTCGTTTTAAGTTTTAATGTCGCTTGTTGTTAGCAACCTATTTCACAGAACTTGTATTTTTCTATGTATTAGTTAAAAAAATAAACTATAGAGTACCCTAAAGTAGTTGGACTCCTTTTTATTACTACCTTAGTCACATAGTGATCCGAAATTCTCAAGATAACACACGGTGCTCTCTTTTTTTTAAATCTAAATATTTACAAAACGTAGTAAAAACTATATATAGCGAAACCTATACTTATGAAGCTTAGTGAAAAATATATTTATAACAGATATACAATGATACTACCTATTTCACAGAACTTTTATATTTCTATGTATTAGTTAAAAAAATAAACTATAGAGTACCCTAAAGTAGTTGGACTCCTTTTTATTACTACCTTAAGTCACATAATGATTCGAGATTTTCAAGGTAACAAACAGTACTCTTTTTTTATCTAAATATTTACAAAACGTAGTAAAAACTATGTATAGCGAAACCTATGCTTATGAAGCTTAAAGAAAATATATTTATAAAAGTATGTAGGCAATGGCGAAAACTGCCATTGAATGCATGTCCAAAATATCTAGCTTTCCACCTTGACTTTGTTTAAATGTAATCCATTATCCCGTTTTCAAGTTCTTTTTTTGGCACTCTATTTTATAGAAAGGTAGTTTATTTTTCGTCTGCCTATAAATCATACTTTTAGAATGATTCAGAAATCCAGATCAGATGGTCCAAATATCCTAACGGATCGGGAAATTCGTTGGACAATTGTAAGGAATCTTAGTGGTTTGAGCACTTGTTACACTTTTTAATTTAAATTCCAGTCAGTTTTTTTTTCAAAATTAGCTTCTGTTGGTTTTTAGTTAATTTTAATTAGTTTAAAAAAATTAAAAAACTAATTTTTAATTAATCTTTGTTCGTTTTTGATTGCAAAAAGTTAAAGTTTTTCAAAGTTCCCATCAAAATCAATATTTCTATCAACATCAAACTTTCATCAAAGTAACAAAGTAAGAAAAAGGTATCAAAGTAATTAAGGTATTAAAGTAACAATAAGCAACTTACATAACTTACAGTCCTCACCCCGTTTGTCTAAACTTTTAAGGCTTTGTGTTTTAAATGTGTAGCCTTGACTATATGCTCTTTTATAGGAGACTTAAGCATATCCAAACAAAGACTAGACAAGAAACGTTCACCAAATGATTTTGCTTTATGGAAAGCAAATAAGCCAGGTGAACCTTCATGGGAATCTTTATGGGGAATGGGGCGGCCAGGATGGCATATTGAGTGCAGCGTTATGGCATCGGACATCCTCAGGTAGTCTATCAATATTCATGCTGGTGGGAAAGATTTACAGTTTCCACATCATGATAATGAGTTGGCTCAATCAGAGGTTAGTCTGTCTTTTTAAGAAATATTTTGAGCGATTGATTTAGCTCATATATCTGTATTTCTTCCTTGATGTAGTGTTTGGAGTCAATATTTAACTATTTTTAGCTTCAAATTTTATTAATTCTTTACATTGTATCTTCTTTTCCTTTTTTCGATTTTTTTTATCGATTTTTCTAAATGAACTGTTAACATACAACTTTCAATTTTAAAAAAAATGTCAAATTACCAAACATAAAAGAAAGAACCTTTTAAATTACTTGGTATTAAAAGTGATATTATCTTCCTACAGCTTCTGTCCTCCTGACAGTAGATATTTCTGTACAATTTCAGGGTTTTACAAAAGTCAAGATCCAACTCCATGCAGTAGTACTTGGCGACTTTCAGAAGCTACAATAGAACTAAGGGATAGGTTGGTCCCCGTAAGGATTAGGTATGTTTCTTCTCACCTGAATCGCCAGTAAAGAGAGTCGAGACTGCTGCCTTCATTCCAATTCTTGGCCCTCAGGCTATATGAGGAGTGAGAGAAACTTTGAATGTACACCTTTAGGTCAAAAGTTAAGAATGGCCAAATTGTAAGGACATTGATTTCGTGTTTTGGAACTCGTGATACCAACCTGAGTTTTCGACTGAACACCTTAAATTAGGTATGCTTTCCTCAGACCATAATGCCTTTTCTTTGTCGAACAAATAAACGTTCAAATGGGGATAAATCCATTTGACAGTGGAAACATGTGCAAAAGTCTAGATATTTTGATCACATATTTAGCGACCATCATCACTGTATTCGTGATCCACACGCGTATATTCAAAGTTTCTCTCACTCCTTATATAGCCTGAGGGCCAATTAGATTTATTCTGTCTAAATAAACGGATCTATTCACATTTCAACTTTTATTTGTTCGTCATAGAAAGGCATTGTGGTTTGAGAAAAGCATACCTAATTTAAGGTGTTCCGTCGAAAACGGAACGTTTGGACGGTTATTTGACCTGAGTTTAAGGTCTTTGTCCCTCTTCTTTTCATAATTAGGCAATGAAGCTCGTTCTCCTGCACAAACTATCACTTAGTTTATGCCTACATCCTGGGAAACTTTTCTCTGGAACGCGACATTTTCATTACCTTATAGCCTTTTCGGTTTTTGTAAGTTTTAGTGAGCACACTGTTATTCTTGATCAAAGTAAAATCGATTTCTCTGTCTGTATTCGGAGATAATTAGCATAGTCTCAGTTATTTAAAGTACTATGCAGGTATATTTTATTCAAACGTTTAATATGTAAAGGTGGTTGGGTTAGGTATTTAATATAATGCGTTCTTGGTGGCCTGCTTTCCATCAGTCTATGTTTTATTTTCCATAATTTTGTAACTAAAGTATAATATTTTCGTCATCACTTCTTCAGTGTGGTCGCTATAATACATACCGCCCTTTCTTTTATATCATATATATGAGAAGTAGTATCTCAGTCAAGGAGCTCTTAACAGAGAGTTGCAGACTTACACAGAGTTTTGTTCTGTAGTAGGTTTTGTTGATGTGGATATCCTCCTTATTTACCGCCTTGGTTTGCTTGTGGGGTCTTCTTTGAACTGTTTTTTGAAACCTGAAGTCTTCTTTGAATTGTAATTGACATCCAACAATGAAATAGCGCATAAGTCAGTATTATCATTTAATGTTACAGTTTGGAAAAATAATAGATTTTATAACAGCCCTTAAATATATTCATCAGAAAATAGTAATAATATATTATTTTTATTTTAATGAACATTTTCTGA
The DNA here is from genome assembly GCF_032884065.1 of Artemia franciscana. NCBI lineage: Eukaryota > Metazoa > Arthropoda > Branchiopoda > Anostraca > Artemiidae > Artemia > Artemia franciscana. The sequence goes on along the minus strand of NW_027062790.1, from coordinate 38,288 downwards.
TATATTATCAGAAAATATTAATTTTCTGTTTGACGAAATTGACTTTTAATCTTTAATTTTCCTACTAATAATTTTCTATTTTATAATTTTAAAGATTAATTTATTTCCAAGTATTAATTTTCTATTCTGATCATTCAATTACTGTTTTTTCGGACTTAACCTCACCCTATAGATTTTTGCGAGGAGAGTTGTTCACAGTCGCAAAATAAGTATATTTTAGTTCACTGTATTGCACTTCTTCTAGAATCATATTCGACAGACGGGGCTCAGGATTCTTCTGTTTTTATGGCACCTGGTATTTACCAAGTGACATACAGCGATCGCAAGTTCTATTGGTCTGTCTGTCTTTCCCGGTTTTGCTAGTTTAGGCACTTCCAGATAAGCTAGGATAATGAAATTTGGCAGGCGTATCAAGGACCATACCAGATTAAATTGACAATAGTCATTTCCTCGATTCGACCATCGGGGGGGGGGACGGTTAATTCGGAAAAATTGGAAAAAATGAGGTATTTTTAACTTACGAAGGAATGACCGGATCTTAATGAAATTTCATATTTAGAAGGACCTCGTAACTCAGGTCTCTTATTGTAAATCCCGACTGGATCCAGTGTCATTGGGGGGAGTTAGGGGGGCGGAAATCTTGGGAAACGCTTAAAGCGGAGAGATCAGGATGAAAATTGGTTGGAAGAATAAGCACAAGTCGAAGATACGTGACCGACATAATTGGACCGAATCTGCTCTTTCTGGGGGAGTTGGGGGGGGGGGGGGGGTATTTGGAAAAAATGAAGTATTTGCAGCTTATGAACGGGTAATCATATCTTAATGAAATTTGATATTTTGAAGGATCTTGTGCTTCAGAGCTTTTATTTTAAATCCCGACCAGATGCGGTGAGATTGGGAGAGTTGGAGGGGGAAATCGGAAATCTTTGAAAATGCGGAAATTGAGGTTTCTTTATCTTACGTAACGCAATGAAATCCTTTCTCGTGAAATCTGTTCCCAAACTTTAGCATTAATTTGCTTGTGCCAATCTTCTGAAAAGGTTAAATTGCATTTAAACCTTCGTTTTTCATTGGAAGGTGCACATTGAGAGTGGTTTTCTCTTTACTTCCTGGCTCTATTAAGGTCTCTTGAGGTTTTATACTTTTCTTTTTTATATTTTTTTTCGCTCTTTTTTTCACAATTTCATCTGATTCTTTTTGTCTTCCTTCAATATTTAAATTGTTGTTTTGTGTTAGCATATTTGAAGTTTTGGTATTTTCAGAATTTTCCAACTAAAATGGCTCCAACTCCCAATAATTTTACTTTACTTGATTTCAAAGGCCCTGAGTATGAAAAACTATTGAATTTAGGGTGCTTTAATTATTTTATTGATACATAGGACATGCTTGAATCAAAAATGGTTTCTAAATTATTTATAAGTTTCTTAATATTTTCCAGTTTGTTTCTTGCGTTCCGTTTTCGTTTTTTTTTTCGTACTCCCATTCCATTGTTTTATGTTTTTAAACAGGCAAAAATAAACTTCTTGTGAAAATGGGCCACACACGTAAACCACAGACGTAAACCATTTATATTAAAGCCGTTTTTTTTACCATAGAGCTAATAGAGAGTACTCTCTTTGACCAGCCCCTGAAGCAGCTTAAAAAAAATTCCAAAATACTTTATGAGAAATAAACATTATGCGTATATACACCCTTCACTAGGCACCTCAGGAGATTCACATTCACAAATAGACACAAATACGCAAAGAGAACATTCTATACAGAAGATAAACATATCTCATTCTTATTTATATAATATGAAAAAAACTTCGTTTTCTTAAAGAGTTAAAGAGGCTGCGTCCCAAAGTCGAACCTTAAAACGTACAGGAATTAGGAGAGGCAGTTGGGGGGATGGCACCCCCCAAACCCCCCGCTTTTAAAGACTCTTTTGTACAGGTTTTTATTGTGGGGGGACTTCATTGTTACTAATTACTAGTTTCGGCGCAATGGTTCTCCTGTCCTCTTGTGCTTAACATTTTTCGAAGTTATTCCATTATTCATTCATTTCAATTTTTTGTTAATTAAAAGAGGGCCTTTCAAAGCCAAGAGCGGGGGGTCAGGGGGGTGGCAGTCCCCCACAACAAAAAACCTATACAAAAGAGTCTTTAAAAGCGGGGGGTTTGGGGGCGGCATCCCCCCAACTGCCTCTCCTAATTCCTGTACGTTTTGAGGTTCGACTTTGGGACGCAGCCTCTTTAACTGTTTAAGAAAATGAAGTTTTTTTCTAATTATTTCTGTACGTTTTTCTACAATCCATGGTGGATGTAATTTAATAATTCCTGTACTCCTCGTACAGGAATTAGGAGAGGAAGTTGGGAGGCTGCCGCCCCCCAAGCCCCCCGCTTTTAAATCATTGTATAAAATAGAAAAAAAAATAGATAGAATGACCGAAATGTTTCTTTTGCTCATAAGAAGCTAATATTCTGTTATCTCTCAAATGATAAGCAGTCCAGGTGTTATCAAAATTATACGCTTTTATTTTGATCTTGTCAAAAAAACCGCCCGATAAGGGACTTGAACCCTTGACTTTAGGATTTAAATTCTTACGCTCTACCGACTGAGCTAAATACCTGCTTGTGTATAAATATAACTTTTAAATAACTTTTAAGAATTTCAAAAATCAGCATGGGCTCTTATGGGAAAATGGGTTTTTCTAAGCTAGAAAATCGGGGGGTTAAGATTTTCCGACGAAACTTTCATGGGCACTTACTCGGAGAATTCCGCGTCGAATGAGTTTTCGTACACCCAGATCCGATGTCGGCTGTGACCTGTAGGTGTCGAGGAAAAAAAAGAAAATGAACATTAAGTGGCTATGCGTGGTTCCTGGAAAACAGGGAAGGAGTTATCGGATCGAGCTGAAATTTCGCGGATAAGCTCCTAGGCCCTAGGGGACCTTAACGTGTGAATTTCAGCCTGATCAGACAACGTTAAAGGGGGCTGGGGTTGACGGGTCGAAACTTTCGGCCAGATTTTCCCCATGAAGGAAAAGTCGGAGGGGAATGAAATTTGGCAGGTTTCTTAGTTGGAGCTTGGGATACGAAATGCATCCCTCCCATCCCTCTGTGACCACTGGAACCGAAGATCGCTTAAAATTGTCGTGGTTCGCCTCTTTAAAGAGGCATGAGTGTGCCTCCTTGATGAGAAGCAGCCTCGAAGTGATATCATTTGCTACTTGTGTCCCTTTAGTTTAAATGTCCATACACTCAAAAAGACCTTTCTCAGTTATCTCTTATTCTCAATATCTATAAGCAGAGTTACAACCAGAATTTGAAATAATTTATTTAACCGAATTTAAGGTAACATTTAGGTATTTCCCTTTGCCTTTGAATGCAAATAATCCTGATAAACATTCGCTTGGCTTTCATATTTCTTTAATAGTTTCTTCTTAAGTCCTTTGGAGATCTCTTTCCCTTCAGCGTCATGAGTCAGAAGTCCCTGAAAATAGTTTTCTTTGTTAATATATGGCTATAGTAAATCTCAAGCCAGACACTTGCCTAGTTAAACTTCTTAACAATTCACAATTGGGTGGCTGAAACCTAACAGATGACATGAAAGAAGTCACAAGAGATCGGGATTCCGCTATTTACTTTTGAGTGGTATCACTCGAGGATACCAAGTGCTACAATTTAGAAATTTAGTGCCGTATTGAAGTTCAAGTTCAAAGTGTCTTTTAATACCAATGTACTTCCATTTATAAACAAAAATATCCCAAAGGTCTCAATGGCCTCTTATATGGGAAAATATAAGTAAATATGAATTATATTCACTAGATTTTACTCACCAATCCCCACCCGAGTACAACCAGTCTCCGCACCACCTACCTTAACAAAAAAAATCTTTAACTGTATTGGCAGTTATAGTTCACCCAAAAAGGGAATTTTCAGTAATTAAAAAAAAACACTTTGTTAGAGTACAAGAATTCAATTTACGGAAGAATGGCAGCATAAACTTCCTTTTTCTGAAATTTTTGGCTAAATAAGACCATGATGAAAAAACAGCTGTATGTATGCATTGGATTACCCACAGTTCTTGACCACTAAAGTCCTAGCTTCGGCCCAACAGCGTGGTGCTACACCTGATTTCGAACTTTGGGAAGCATCATTACGACGTTGATATCAAACCCGCTGCGCCACCACAGGACAAACAAAAAACTGTTTCTTGTCCATACGGATATATTTCAAATCCTCTCCGACTAAGTCCCGGAACCCCTTTTCATTTAAAACTTATAATCACAATATTTCACATACAATGCGTTGCTTTTCTAGTCTCTGGCCAACTACCTTCTAGAATACCTTCCTTTTTTGGTTGTTTCATTTGGCACGATGAGAGGACTCCATGAAGATAGGAATTGACTAGAAAAACAATGAATCACAACTGCCGCGCCTAAAGATCGTGTCGTACGCTTTAAACCTTCTGAGATGAGTGCCAAAACCCGTCTGCAACGTTTTTTTTGAAAGGAGGTTCGGCAGATCAATGCCGATTATTAAAGGGTCACTCACTCTCTGTCACCTACTGTACACCCTGAAGTGTCGCTTTTTCGACCACACATGGCACCCTTCCGTCATACCATGCCACGTATGACAATCTTTGTGCCACGTGGGGTGTGTTTCTTTGGACATATTTTAGTTTTTATTTCGTAGTCGATCAACCTATCGACTGTGGGAAGACGATTCTTTACTGACGAAAAAATGGTTATATTGGGTGATCAATTCTCAGTTTTATAATGGTTGGGTTAGGCCAGGTATTTAATATAATGTATTCTGTAAGGCCCCCACTTTACATAATTTTATGTTGTAGTTTCCATAATTCTGTTATTAAAATATTATATTTTCAACAAATTTTTGCATATTTCATTAGGATTAACCTAACTTCACTTGTAAGAGTGTACTGGCTATTACGGAAATACCCAACTTTTCCAAGAAAAGTTGGGGGAATAATGGAGCTTCCCCCTCCATAAGGAGGGGGAAGCAGGAGGGCAAACATGCCATTTACATTTTACGTTTTTAAAGGGAAAATCGTGTGTTTGTACAATAAGGTGCTTTCTAATGAGAATAATAAAATTTATGCGGATATTCAAGGATGTTTTTCATAGCCCCTTCCTCCTAAAACTCAGCTTATGAGCACTCATGTATGTAAGGACTAACTTACGTTCGTTTTAATTTTTAATGTTGCTCCTTATTTTTATTTAAAAAAAACACTAGTTTTTAATTAATTTCTTGTCATTTTCAAAATGCAGAAAAATGATGCACCCCTTCTAGCCCCCCTCCCTCCATGGGGGTCCTCCTTAGGAGACAAAACCCATTGGACAACATTCCTAATTGGAAAGTTCCTCCCGCTTAAAATACCCCTATTTTTATGTTTCATTACTATTAACCTAACTTCAGGTCTTGAGTGTGGTCGCAATAACACATAAGTACCGATTTTATGTATTTGATTAAGGATTTCATGAAGAAGGGAGGGGAGGGTTCAGGGCTCTAAGCCTGCTTGTTTAAATTTCCTAGGTGAACAGTTAGAGGTACTTACGTATTACAGCAAACACACTCAGGTTCCTGATCTGAATTTGGGCAATATATTTGCACATTAGGGGGGGGGGTGAAGTATAGCGGGTCTGCAACTAAACTGTGTTTTCTTGCAGACAAAAATTATGCTGCATGTTATGAAGTAAGAATTGTTTTCAAACTTTATGATGTCCTATTACTTTACCCCCCCCCCAAAGTGCTAATTATATAAGTTCAATGTATCCTGTCATCCGTCACTTTTCTTTGTGGCTATGAGATTGAATTCTACCCTTGTATGTATCAGAAATGAATAAATGTAAAATAACTAGTACATATATGCAACCCTTTGCTCCTGCTGATGAATTCAGCAGCTGTCTATTTCAAATCATGCTCATAATAATTTGCCTCATTCTTAAATTAAAATAATCAAAAATAGCAGGCACTCTGCATCTAACACCCTCCTCTCGTTTGCAAGTCCTTCTCCACAATACAGGACAAAGCTCGAAATCTTAAAACTTTGAAGCCAACAAGCACATAGACCGTAAATAATTACTATTGGTCTTAGATTTCTTTGGCCCTGTTTTCCTGCCTACCAAACTTCAATCAATTCCAGGCAGTTTCAAAAGGAAGGTTGGTAGGGTTGATGGGGGGTAGGAAGCAGCTTATGCCTCTGAAAGTCTGCCCCCTTGTCTTAAGGTGCTTGTCTCTTAAGTTTTCAGCAAATTTGAGTACTTTCCAGTACTCAAATTTCCAGTTTCAAATTTGAGTACTTCTTTTCAGCAAATTATAAAAATCTATATACCTTTTCGCTTCAAGCAAAGTGGATCAGGTTTTTGTTCCTGCAATAAAGTAAGCAGGAAGAGGAAAATATAAGATCAGCCAAGAATTCAATTTGAAAATTATTGCAGCGGGTTCATTGTCGCAGTGAGTCAGAAACTAACGTGCTTTTACATCGAATCAGAACATATCTTGGTTTCGCATTATTTATACGATATGTCGCACAATGAAGTAATTAGCCCCTCGCAATTTTCAAAATGGCACAAAACAGATTGCTATTCGAAAAAAATAAGGTCATATACACGGAGAACTAAAACTAATATCAAAATGGCGCAAATCGTGAACAAATTTTTGTTAAAAAATAACTGGCCAGATCAACATAACTTGGTCAGATCATCAACGATTATTGCTCAGCGTTATAACAAACCCTTCTGTTTGGGAAATTTAAGAGTTTAAATAAAAAAAAGGAACAATTTTTTTTAAGTTTACAAGTGAAATTTTAAAAGACTTTTAAGCAGGATTTAAAGTTTTAAAGCTTAACTGTAAAAAATCAATAAATTAACTTACGCTAATTAGCTACTTGACGTAAAAGTAGAGCTCTAAGTTTTAAGTAGAGTTTTTAAGTTTTTAAGTAAAGAAATAAAGCATATAAAAAGGTTAGAATATTAGTGAATATTAGATATTAACATGATTAAATAATATAATTATATATAATTAATATAATATAATTAAATGTTGACAAAATAAATATTAATATTAAATATAATATAAAGTGAATATTAGAGTCTACGAGGGTCATTTGATAGTTTTCCTCAGTCCAAAACACAGAAACAGAAATTGCAAACTTAACCGGAACCATACAAAAAATTATTGGTAGCAAAGATGGCGATACTTATGGAACCCTGGGGAAATGCTCCTTTTTCTATATCAATTCTCCACCTTTCAGTAAAATTTCCCATACGTTACTTCAAGACAATATTTGAATACAGGGACAAGGAGAAGGTCTAAAATCTTAAGCATTCTTTCATTTTATTATAACTTTGAGTTTATATGGTTAGGTTAGACCAAAGACTCACCTAAGTTAATACACCCCATATTGCGGGGGAGGGGTTGAGAAAAACGTCTAGTCTTATAAAGCTTAACTAAGGAATTCCTATCATGCATATTTTAAAGAACTACATGGTCGTCAAACTGCGAATATTTATCTGTCTCTTTTCTAAAAAGGTCACCGGGAGGGATAGCTTGAAGAGCAGCTTTCTCCGTTTCCTTCGCAGCAGCTTCAGCCTTCTTTCTCTCCTTCTCTTGTCGTTTCTTTTCTTCTTCTGCCCTTTTAACATCTCTTTCTTTAATGAGAATTTCAGGCGATTCAATCTTTATTATAAATTTACCTAAAATCCAATAGTCTAAATTGAGTGGATTCCAGTGAAAAATGGACTAAAGACATCCTCATGGGCTGGCAGTAAAATTTTGCAAATGTTAATAGATATATTGTTCCAAGTACCCACAAAGAGATGGAAATTACGGAATTTTGACAAAAAAATGTGCAAAAAATCTCTACTCCTGATTTTTCTCTAACGAGCCAAATCAGATTGGAAGTTACGACTAACCAGTCAAACTCCCCTTTCAAATTTTAGAAAGTTTCTTCAAGACAGTAGAATATCCGTAATTGGCTGCATATAGAAAACTTCATCAACTTTATGAGCGACATTATTTAGCTAACTCAACACAATGTAAGTAGGCCATAATCAGTAAATAAAAAATAGATACGAACTAATAAATCAGCAATTTTCAATATAATTCGATTTCCCCCAGCTCAGGTCTACATGACCTGTCGAAAAATAATGTGTAAAGAGTATCAGAAGGAAACAATGAAAAAAAACAATTAAGAAGGGATAATATAATTATCATTACAGAAAAACCATGCTGATCTCGATAGAAAATCGATCAAAGCAAAAAATGGAATTTACTATAAAAAAAATGTCGCCTGTGGAACAACCTATATTATAGGCGAGTATCCTGTCACTGGACTATGCACTTAACCCTTCATTACACCACTATTATATTTTCTAGTTAGTGAAAATGAGTAACAAAAAATTCCTGGAAAAGAATCGACTATAGACAAACAAAAACTTTAGAGTAAATTCCAGTATTAGAAACATTGTACTAGACCTTTTTGAGAGTCGAGCCGGGTTTTTTACATTCTAATAATACCGTTTGTGGACAACTACCATCGTTGAAATTGGATCCCACGACCTATATCATTAAAACAATCTGCAATCAAAGTAACTTTTTCTAAAACACTATCGACTAGCTGAAGTTTTCTAAGGCGAATCAATAATATAATTTTCCTGTTTTTTGTTGTTGTTTTTTTCAGTTTTCCACAAGTTCAGAGGTCTCTATACTAACGAAATTGCGACAATACGTTTGCTTTATCTTTTTTTAATTACTTTTTCTGGATAACTATTGACTTGTTAAGGCTTTTTGAGGCAAACTTTTATAGTTTCATGCGTTTATCCATATTTCAAGAACTTCAGAGATCTCTAGATCAAAGAAATTGCAAAAAAATGTTTGCTTTGTTGAGTCATTAAGGCATTTTATTCTTTGAATTCTGGTAACCTAAAAACCATACTAGCTAAATACACTTCGATTAACACTAAAAATTAAACAGAAAAAAAGGCCGGTACTATGACCCGACAAGGCTTAACCAAAGCGGAGGGGGAGTGGAGATAACATCCCCTACGGAAAAAAGGCGCTTATATTATGTTGCTCTTATTAAATAATTTCCATATTTAATTTTATTGCTTGCCAGTAGAGATAAAAATAAAAATAAAATATAACTGCAGTTATTTCAAGTATATACACTATACAGTGAGCAACAATAATAAACATAATAAAAAAATTAATACCTTTGGATCTAATATTTCCATTGCAGTAATCCCTGTAGAAATGCATTAGACCAGGGCTTCTTAAACTTTTGTAATTCCCGACCCCATTTATGATTGCGAGTTTCTTAACGACCCCAACAAATATAAAAGAAAAATAAATTAATATTTTTTGATAATATATTTATTAGGTAACAATATACATATGCATATGAAAATATATAAATTTAGAATTCGTTTTGAAACATATAAAAATCTAAAATTGAAATTTGCACAAAATGTTATAGAAATGTTTTTATTATAGTTTCAAAAACAAAAGTGGATTCTGACCGTCTTAATTCTCTCGAACATATCCAAGTAGTTGCGTGGTAAATATTAAATTAAAGTTTACGTTAAAAATTTAATGAGATGGATGTGCATGTTTTTTATTGCATAACAAATCAAATCTTGGTGTAATGTTTGAAACTGCTGAACGTAAGACAACATTTTTTATCGCTGAACGGTATTGGAATTTAATGTATGCTAAAGCTGAGAAAGTAGCTTCACATAAATATGTGGTGTTGAATGGCAGAAAGCTCAGCAAATTCCTCTTGAGCTTTAAGCGGCTGATGATCAGTCTTAATTAAGTCAATCCAAAACGGCTTTTGAATCCAAACTTTTTTTGTTAATCAACATTTAATATAAAAATGTCCAGAACTGTATTTCTAGCCCTTTTAAGTGATCTACAATAGTTTTTGCATCTCTTCGTTTTTTTTTAAATCGTGAACAAGATAACTCCCTCAAATCACTAACTGCCATGTGGAGCAGACTTTGAGAAATGGTCATACCATCAGAGCCACCAGAAACCTTTTTTAGAAAGAGTTTCAACCATTTTCCCCAGTCTCCTCTGTTGTTAACGGAGCAAAAATTTTTGGAAGTAAAGTACTTTCATCAATCGAAGGTTTCCCTTTAAAAAAGATTTAACAAAAAATACTGGAGTAATACAGTTGTGACAGATTAGACTACAAGCGGCCAAGCCTATCTAGGTTTTGGTTTCACTGGTTCGCCTGTGAGTCCATGCAAATACAGTCTCAGATTTTGCATACAAGTCCAGTGGACATTGTCCGTCACGCGTCAACTCAAAATCAATCAAATCTTTCATCCCTTGGTTTCACGACTATCTATCTTAGTTCTGCCCTAGGAATGAAGTATGGACGGATGATAGATAGACTTATTTATGAAAAAATGAACAGACATCCTTTATATACAATCCTAAAAAGGGCTTGACTTTTTCTAAAATTACCCATGACTATGTTCACAAAATCAAGTAGTTGTGGGCATCAAGTCATGGCTACTTGTAGAAAAAGCCAAGACAGATACAGCTATCTCAAACCATTCTTTCATGTGGAGGGGCCTTTGAGCAGAAGCAATCTCCACAGAGCGATCAGAAACCTTCTCTATTCCAACTATTTTTTCAACGAAAAAAAAATCATTGCAAGGAACTGTAATACACGTAGAATACTCCTACCCTGTTAATGAGTTACTGAGTTATATAATTTTTGTAAGTAATATTGGTTTTCGTAAAATAATCAGTGGAAGAATACCGGAGGGGCTACTTTGGTGCGGTAAGGTGCTTTTTTTTTAGCGCTGACCTCCACATCTCCCAAGAACTTTGGGATAATCCATCGATAAGCAAAAATTTGACGTTATTCAAGTCTAGTAGATGTGTTTGCATTTTTTTTTTTTTTTTTTTTTGTAGAATCATTATGAAATTGAAAATTGAATTATGTTTTTCTTCTGGGAAGTGCCAAAAATATGTATTAAAAGGCTAAATAGGCTACAATATACTATTAGGCAAATAATAGGTTAACATCAATATAGCATAATAATAGGCTGCATAATAGGCAATTAATAGGCTACAAAATACTTACTGTTGCTGAGGAGGTTTCGGTTGGAAATCCTATAAATTCATCTTTGGGTATAACTGCAAGCACTTGAAACATGTGTGTGATGAAAACGGTGATGTTTTTTAAAACTTCTCTATTAGGCACTTTCTGTTTTTCTAAATAAATATAAACGTCGCTGACTAATTCCTGCATTGTGTCAATTGCACTTCGGGTGTTGATATTATCTGAAAGACAGGGTAAAAAAAAATAAACAAAATACAGTTATACATATACATATACATAAGTAATTTGGAAATAAGTTCCAAATGGAACTGGAGTTACTAATTGTGTTGCGAGAGCAACACTTTGGTTTTGTCGTTTTTTTGTTTCTAGCTAGCTGTTCCTAAATTTCAGCTTGTTCGTAGAAAGTGGTAAGGGTCTAACCTTTGCGGTTTTTACAGAAAGTGTAGACCTTAGGTTGGATTGATTAATATGTCTTTGCTTTGGAAAGCTTCGTAAAACTCTTGCCTAGGGCAAAAATATATTGTTTCTACCCATTTCAGTTTGTGATTTCAGCTGAGTTTACCGTTCGGTTTTTTGCACTTGGGATTGCGGTAGAGAAATGGCATCATATGTACCTCTTACACATTAAAAGCTCTCTCATTGCTAATGAGTTAGTGTACCTAGAATTTGAGCTCTAAAAAGGCAATTTCATTTTAGGTCACCTTTTTTCGGCAAGATCTTCAATCAAAGGTGGTGTCATCACATGGAAATCCTAATGATTTTAGGTCACCTTTGTCGGCAATATCTTCAATCAAAGGCGGTGTCATCACAGGGAAATCTTAATGCGGCCAAAATTCCTCAAATAGTATTTATTTTACGCCGATTCATAGCGTTTTCCTAGCAGGTATGCTAGAAAATGTTAGGGACTGCCCTTTCTTAAACTTGAAAAAGAAACTGATCCGTTATATCAAAATATTCATACTTTCTAGTAATATAAGTTTCATTGAAATGGGATATTTTTTTTTCTTCGGCACAAAACAGAAGAAGCTATACAAATTATATATTGGTTGGGCAAACAAACCAAAATAGTTCATAATGAACGAGGTAGGGCAATCCTTTAAAGTATCGAATCCCCGTAAGTACACATTTTTGTGACAATCCTAATCTTTCCTATAAGCTAAATTATTTTTGACACATAAATTACCTAATGTTTACATTTTTTTTTTTATTATTCCGCGAAAGATTACAAAAAATTTCGGCAGCTAGATTATATACATTATTTTTTAAAGAAACATTCTGATAATCTAAATTAATGTAGTAAAAAGCATTGTTTGCGACTAGACATCCAGATGGCCATGCATGACAGTCTTAATATTTTTGTGAACGCTACTATAAGAACTTATAATAAAAGCAATGACGGCAGATCTCACAATTTATTTAGTGCTCCATGTATTTTCATTTCATGCACTCATGATAATTGAATACATTTCATGTATTTGCAAGCATTAACCAATTTAAAAAAAAAATGATTACATGGTAGTCCGACGAAGAACAGCGCGCAGCCCGTTTCTGCAACAAGCATTTGTTTGTCTGTGTTTAGGTTTTAAGAGCAGCAACCTTAATAGGTCTTATTATAAAGGCCAATAATATAAACATTATAGTACATTCCCATAGTGGACGTATTGTTTTTATGCAATAAAAATAAATAATGATTTAATTTCTACGTGGATGTATAAAAGAACCAGAAAACAGGGAGTACTTAAGAAATTTATAATATCTATTTTTAATTTCTTTTTTTACGCCTATTTCTGGTAAAGAAATGTCTTATTGTTGAAGAAACGGAAAAAAAACATCAAAGTTTGGTTATACGTAAATAAATAGAATAAAATAGAATTTTATTTTAAAATTTTCTATCACAGCATGGTTGTCGAATTTGAATTTTACGTCAAACAAGCACTAGTAAAAGTCAAAAATAAAAAGTAAATAGATCACACTAAAATTAATGAAAAGATATAAGAAATATGATGAGTGAAAACTTTGTCAAAAAGTCAAAAAAGAAAAAACAAATAGATGACAAAAAAAATTAATGACTCATTTTCCTGGCTATTGAAGTAAAAAGTTCTTACCACACAAAGCAGTATGCACTGCTTCTTTCTTCCTTCTAAATGTAGCTATCAGGGTCTTATCTTCCACAGTGAATGGCTGATAGTCAACATTGACGTCCTCTGGTTTTTGTCGTAGTATAGATTTCACTGCGAGGAAAAAATCCTAAAATTGAACTTCACGTTTAAAACTAATGTAAACTTCACGTATAGCTCAGTGAAAAATTTAATGAAAATAAACTTTACATTCATTAATCAATATTTTACTGTTCCATAAAACTTTTAAACAACACATTATTATCCAATATAGCATAGTTTACACCTGGAGCCATCTTAGGTCTATTCACACCTGAAAACTACGATTTTCTAAGATTTTTCCTTTGGCTGTTTGACAAAAATGAATTTTTTATGGCAGCATAATATTTTTGTTAGTGCTGCCAACTTGAATACAATTAATTTGACAAAACTTATTCGCTGAATTTGACAACACTTTCCACTTGTAACAATTTGAATATTAACTTTCAGTGGATTCACAAAAAAGAAAAAAATTATCTTCAAAATTATAGCCCCATCTTCTAAAGCTATTTGATGCCATATGCTTTTAGAACATTTTCATCCATATTCTTTTTCTTTTCTTTTTTTTTTTTGGCACCCGCTACTAGTAAAACTACAACTGTAAATGAAGTTCTTTTTCATTAAATAGATTTCCTGATTTTTCATAATTTAATCAATCAATCAGATCAATTTAGCCAGATAACAATATATTTTAAGAAAGGCTTTGGTCTAATACAGCATATATTAACTAAAAAAAACTTCTTGTAGAGTTTCCTTTAAATCCTAATTAGATATCTGCTATTCTAAGTTTATTCAAACTGATTTCAAATAATAGAGCATAAGAAAGTTTTCTCAGATCAATTGCTAGTTTTTGAGGAGTTCCACAAGGGACTGTTTTAAACTCAATTTTTTCTAGTCACGACCAACAATACTGGCACTGATACAGAAAGCAGATGGAAGGACGTCGATGACTTAAGGTTAGAGGAAATATGCGCTAAAAGTTGCCCCATCAGAGCCGCAGCAACCGCTGAAAAAGTAAAACAGGAGTCAGCGCATTCACTAATGACTTTGAATAGACATAATTGTAAAATTTTATCTTTTAAGAATTTTAATACTAATTTCGATCCCCCGCCCCTGTCACTGGACAACTAATACTAAACAAACCAACTACTAGGAATAACTTTCAGTTCTTATTTCAAGTGGCAGGTGCTCACTGCAGAGTTGGTGAAGATAGGCAATGCTAGCTTACAAATGTTAAAATTTTCACAGAACTTAGTGTGTTCCATCATTCCATCTTTTAAGAATCTACTGTACCTATATTAGGCCATTTTTACAAAATGCTGCCCCGGTATGGCATTTTGGCTTAACTTTGAAACAATCAGGCCGTATGGAAGAAAATCTGAAGGGTGCTCTTGTTACTATTTCCCGCGGCCCAAATTCTGAATTATTAGTTAAAATTCATTTAGTTTCGCTGGAGTAAAAAAGGCTAAAGCCGCTTTTTTAGTCTTTTTTGAAAAATTGCTTGAGTACCTGTAAACACCGTGAAATCCTTCCCTCAAATTTTATCCCCAAACAATCTCCAAGGGTTGTCACGGGGCCAGTCCCGATGCTGAAAGAAATAAACGCGATGCGTTATGAAAAAATGTTTGTTCCATGTAAAATGTAAACCTTTGATAAACTATGTATTTAGCATTTTTCTTTTTTTACTTATACATTATTTTGACTGATAATAAGTATTTACGACACAAACCGTAATTTATCAATAGCCAATGACAGCGTTTGTTTCCAGAACAAAATGATCTGATTCACTGATTGAGATATATATGGTGACGTAAGTTTCCACTAAATCAAAGCCATCAGATTTTGCTTCCCCTGTCTTTGGTACTTGATAAAATGAAAGAGGAAAAAAGGAACTTGCCACAGTAGCAAGTTTCAATGCCCAGCAAAGAATTCCCCAAATAATTTTAGCACACTACCCTAAGCTATTACTAAAATACACTAGGACACAGCAGTTCAATTCAGTTTATTAACATCAAAATAAATGGACAACAATATTTTTCTACCCCTACAAGGCTCCATGGCCCGTTACATAGGGGGTTAAAACAAACATAAATACCAAATAAAGAGTCTCTTCTTAAAAAAAAAGCAAGAAATCCAATTAAATAATTTTGTGTTATTTTCACTTACCACTTCATCCCTGAAATTTAAATCCAAGTCCACACCCTCTCCCACCATCACAAAAACACAATAATTTAAATTAAATAAATAAACGTGCTAAAGCCTAGCATCTAGAGATGTCGCCCTACCCTCATTATTCATCATATTGTTAAACATATAACAATATTAATTTTAAACCAATTCAAAAATAATTTTTTTCTCAAATTTATTCCCCATTATGTTTATCAACCAAAAATATTTTTAGTTGGGTTTTTAAGGTATCAAACGAATGAATGCTACAGACATTATCAGGGAGTAGGTAAAATAGTACCAGGGTTAACGGGTATGGGCAAAGAGTATGTGTAACCTACTACACTGAAAATTGGCTCTAGTGTCGACAAAATCACTACCCCCATCTAGCGTTTGGCGTTTCTTGACATTTTTTCATCAAGCCATCAGATTTTGTTTCCGCTGTCCTTGGTACTTTAAGAAAGGAAAGAGGAAATAAAGAACTTTACACAGTAGAAAGTTCCGATCATAACAAGTGATTGTTGGCTAAACTGAACAGGTGAGGCATGATCCCTTAATAAAATAATGAGAATTAGAAATAAACACGCGATACATAAACTAGATTAATCTACACTGAAATGATTACTAAAGAAGGTCATTCGGAAGCTGAAATAGATAGAAAAAATGACGCTCAGTGTACGCGTGACGCATATTTATTCTATTTTTAGTACTTTTTCCCCAAAAACACTTTTAAATTGACAATGCAAGAAAAATAGCAACTATTTCAAACAGTAACCATAGTTTGAGAATGCTATTTTTTTTTTTTAAATTTAGTTTCAGCCAACTTTATATTTTACCCAAATTTCTGTTGCAAGGTATGGTGCCTTACATTTGCAACTTAGTAACATATTTTAGCAAATAAATGTAGCGCTATACCTCAAGGCAGCCAAACTTTTTCTTTTTTTTTTTAAACCTCGCATAAAAACACTTGAATCAAAAGTCAAAAAGAGTGTCTAAGGATACTATTCTAACTCTATACCAATCTAACCCTTCACTATTGCAAAAATTGCAATATTTTCTGTTAATTGTCACCTTTTTTTGTGAGGAAACCAGCAAAAAGTTTGGTAACAGTAAGGGTCATACCGTAGATAAAAAAAAATACAAACCGACAAAAATAAATGAATAAAACAATAAAAAAGAAAAAATAGAAACTGTCGGATTTCAACGTCAGTCCATAGTCAAGATAAGTTTTTTAAAATTGAATTTTATTAATTAAAGGATGGAAAGAAAATACACTAGCTAACAAGAATCTGACGAAAGGATTTTGTCAGAATCTCATACAAAGGATTTTTTCTCCCCAAGTTTTACCCAAGAAGCTTCCATAAAATAGAAAAAGTTAGCCTTATAATTTTAACCTTCAGCCCCCCTCCCCTGGCCCCTAGGAAAATTGCTTGATTTCCCGTAAAGCTTGATTTTCAAATGTATAGTATGCAGTAATAATCATGTACAACATGCATAAGTAGTCGTGCATTCGTCCTTCCTCTTCAAGTATCCTTCCTAAGTAAAATATGAAATTCTCTTTTACAGAGGGAGCTCAAACCTCTGTCTATGGTCATCAGACATGCTGAATTTAAATTTACTGGACGGTTTCAACTATGTGCCATGTATATCTTCTTTTTTTCATCTTGAAATAGTTTTTTTTAGAAAGTAGATTGGATGCGGCAGCTTGTTTTTATTTAATTACTAGTGGTAAAATGTTTGTCATGATTGGACCCATTTTAGAAGTGTATTTCCTCTTTTTCTGAAACTATTCAAATTTTCATATATTGTCAACTTTGGGTAGGTAACTTTAGACTTGATTAGTTTTTACATATTTGGAACCAGCTCACAAACTAGTTTCCTCGATGTGTGTATTGTTTTTGAAATTCTGTTTTTAAAAAGAATTTAGGTTACTATGGACAAGCATATCTGAAAGTTGCGAATGCAGTGGCATCAATTCACCGAAATTCGAGAGGAGCAAAAAACAAATGTATTTTTCAGATGTAGAAAGGGAAGGGGTCATTTTTTCAGTGAAAGTGGAAAAGGGTGTTTTTCAATGAAAGCAAAAAAAGGAATTTTCTAAATATGAGGCGGCAGTACCCCACCCTCCCCCTCCAATTTACACCACTGTATGTATTTAATCTGTAGGTATTTTCTAATCTCTTAAAGTTTTAAAAATGTCTTAAAATCTTAATTACAATATCGACAGACTCCATGTCGATCAAGGGGCTATTTCAGGTAATGTGTTGGTGTATACTCCGACAGTTCTGTGAAGTTTCATAAGCATTCTAACCCCAAGGAAAGAAAGACATGAAAAGTAGAAATTTTTGTCAGAATTATCCAATCATGGATGTTCGTCATACTTGAGATGAGTATTTGAATGAATTAAGAAAAATATTCATGATTAAGGCAAATTATTCTGAATTTCTATTTCGACTGTGGGGTTTCTTTTCTTTCTTGCAATATTTCTGTGATTCCAAAGGAATTTGCTTTGATTGTTAAGAAAAGTATTAGCTCCAGTTGTTAGAATCTTATATTCCTATGCTCCAACCCTTAGTGCTCAAATTCTATTCCAATTCATTTATTCTAGGTGTCTGGATGACATTCGTGTTGACCGCACTTTGCTACCCTATCACATCAGCGGAAAATATATCGTTGCTGTAAGTGTCCCAATCGGTGTACCTGCTCCTGCCATAGTTGCCACACTTCGACGCTTCACGAATGTCGAATTTATCTGTCGTCATTCATTAATTTGGCCAGGTCTATGTGGCTCTCAACCATGCTTGGATGGAGGCAGTTGCATCGAAGTCAGTGGCGTAACCTACCAGTGCAAGTGGCATGAACGATTTTTTGGCGCTAAATGTGAAATTGATAGCGATCCATGCGCATCTTCTCCCTGCTTATATGGCGGTTTTTGCTTCAATTTACAAAATGATTATAGATGTCAGTGTCCCAAAAACTTGACAGGTAAGCTAAAGGCTAGTCTTCATTATGTATTTTCGACTACATATAGAAATAATAATTTGATATGGAAGAGAGACCCGAATCACTCTTCATGTTCTATGGATTGACAGAAGAAAAAGTTTAACTCGTTGCTTTTTCAGCATCGTTATTGAAAATAGAAGAGACCAGTGTTGCCAACACGTTCAACTGTACTGTTTTCGCTAAAATTTAGGGGCTTTTGTACAATGCGGTAAAAAGCTGAGACAAATTATAAAACGAATAATTTACTGCTGTGAATCTGACCATTACTCAATAACACTTCAAGTTGAAACTAAACTAATAAATGACAATCTAACATAAAGGAAACTTTAATAGATAGGAATATTTGGTGCACTAAAACGAGGTAAATGACCTAAATATTGTCATAAGAATCAATTCGGAAATCCCTCGGGACGCGCGCTGGAATTTTTCTCGAGTGAGGGGATAGCAAAAAAAAAATAGTAAAGTAAAACAGAGTGAAGTTGCTATTGATACATTTTCGGCAATAACATTTATTTTTCCTAAAAATGTCTAAATGTATTTTTTACTGTTTGCTTTTTAGACTACAAATTTATTTTCCACTCCGAATCCGGAATGTAATTTCTTAACTTTTATCAAAATTAAGTCAAACTTAATTTTGGAGCTAAGGGATATTATTTTCAGTTCTTATTTTCAAGTTTTAATTGAGTAGCCTAATTTTAGTAAACTTCTTGAATTCACTATGGTTTTTTTTTGTCACTAAAATAATTTATTTTCACTACAAAGGTCTACATGAATTTTTGCTATTTAATTTTCACAAATTTTCTTTCCTCTCCAATTGCAAAAGGTATATTTATGAAGCGAATCTTATTCTAGAGTTAACGTATATTTAATATATAAATCTTAATTAGAGTTAAAATAATAAAAAAAATTCCAAATTTTTACGTGCAGTTTTAATTGAATAACCTTTTTAATATAACGTTGCGAATTCGCTGCATTTTTTTTTTGTAAAGGTGATTCTATTTGCTACAAATGTCTTCATTTATTTTTTGCTATTTTCTTTTCACTGTTTGAACTTCAAATTTATTTTCCACTATAGATGCTGAAGTTAATCTCTGAACTCCTATAAAAATCGCTGAACTCTAATAAAATTCATTACATTTTTCAGCGTAGAGAAAAAAATACTTTAATTCTAATTTTTTCATTGTTTTTTAAATTTAGTTTTAGATTTCATTTAGAATTCGATACAGATATTTTTTTCGCTGATTTGCTTTTCGCTTTTTCTCTTCTGAAAATTTTTTTTCCACTACAAATGCAGAAAATAATCTCCAAATTCTAGTTAAAAAATATTTCGTATTTTAGAGTTAAGGCTATATATTTTTGCTGTCTTAAATTCAAAATAACATTGATTCTACTAAAGTCACTCTTTATATTTTTTACGAAATTTAAAATGGAATCACTCTATTTAGGAATTACATAAAAAAAACTAGTTTTTTAACTGAAAGTAAGGAGCGACATTAAAACTTAAAACGAACAGAAATTACTCCGTATATGAAATGGGTTGTCCCCACCGCAATCCTTCGCTCTTTACGCTAAAGCTTTTAATTGTTTTAAAAAACAGAATTGTGGCAAAGAGCCAAACTTTAGCGTAAAGAGCGAGGGATTGCGGAGGGGACAACCCATTTCATATACGGAGTAATTTCTGTTCGTTTTAAGTTTTAATGTCGCTCCTTACTTTCAGTTACACAAACTAGTTTTTTTATATAATTTCTGAACGTTTTTGAATTAATGCATGTTTGATTGTGGTTTTCCACACATCAATTATTAAAATGAAATTTGCATATTAATTCCTTTTTTGGCTAAATGGCTTTCTCTTAGTTTTGATCAGACAATTTTGAGAGATAAAGGGTAGGGAAAGAGGCCTAGTTGCCCTGCAATTTTTCGGTTACATAAAAAGGCAACTAAATTTTAATTTTCAACGAATGTTTTTATTAGTAAAAAATATACGTAACTTAAGAATTAACTTACGTAACAAACTTTTATATTCTTAAATTTTTGTTATGTATATGAGGGGGTTTGTACCCTCGTTAATACCTCGCTCTTTACACTAAATCGTAAGTTTTGTCCCAATTCTGTAAGAATGACCCCTGAATCAGAAAGGCTGTAGAATAAATAGTTGAAATTCCTAAAAATACTATAGCATAAAGAGCGAGGTATTTATCTCCTCCTAAATACATCGCTCTTTATGCTAAAGTATTTTTAGAACCCCTCATATGCGTAATAATCTCTGTTCGTTTTAAGTTTCAATGCTACTCCTTACTTTCAATTGGAAAAACGTTTTCATGTTTATTTTTTCATTATTTTTTTATAGTAATTTTAGAAAATCCTGCGCCCTTTTCATTGAATTTCTGTTCCCCCTTGACATATTTTTCCAAGGAAAGATCCTCCTACATAGCCCCCTCCCCTCAAACTCACAACCCCACCCCCAAAACCAAAACAAATCCCCTTGAAAAGGTCTGTACGCTTCCCAATAACCATTATTATATGTAAACACTGGTCGAAGCTTGTAACTTGAAGCCCCTCCCCCAGGGACTGTGGGGGTGTAAGTCATTCCCAAAGACATAGTTATTCTGGTTTATGACTATGCGGAAAAAATGGCTATCTCAAAATTTTGATCCGTTGACTTTGGATAAAAAATGAGCGTGGGAGGGGGCCTATGTGTCCTCCAATTTTTTGGTCACTTAAAAACGGCACTAGAACTTTTCATTTCCGTTAGAATGAGCCCTCTTGCGACATTCTAGGACCACTTGGTCGATACGATGACCCCAAGGAAAAAAAAACAAAAAAAAACAAATAAACACGCACCCGTGATTTGTCTTCTGGCAAAAAATACGAAATTCCACTTTTTTGTAGATAGGAGCTTGAAAGTTTTGCTATAGGATTCTCAGATACGCCAAATGCGACGGTGTGATTTTCGTTAAGATTCTATGACTTTTAAGGGTTGTTTCCCCCTATTTTCCAAAATAAGGCAAATCTTTTCAGGCTCGTAACTTTTGACGACAAAGATTAAATTTGATGAAACTTATATATTTAAAATCAGCATAAAAATATGATTCTTTTGATGCATCTATTAGCATCAAAATTCCGTTTTTTAGAGTTTCGTTTACTATTAAGCCGGGTCGCTTCTTACTACAGTTCGTTACCACGAACTGTTTGATTACACGGTCGATGTCTACCTCAATATTTCGGTGAATGTTTATAATGGCTAGTACTGTCAGTCTAGAGTCCTGTCAGTTTAGAGCTCTTCGTTAGTATTTTCTTTTCTATTCATCCTAAAATATTCGAATAAGACCAAAATCGTCACAAAAATATGAACTCTAATAAAGATGGATGTAGGTATGTGCTTCAAACTAAGTATACGAGTCGAAATGCTCCTTAAAAACAAAAGTAATTATATGTTTGTTATCTTTGTGTTTGATAGGTATAGATCGGTGATTTAAACTCTCAGGGTTTCCATCTGTTGATATTTCTAATTATTTTTTTTTAATCTTGAGACTTTCGGATATTCAATTCAAACGTTAAATCTCGATTTGTCTGTTGAACAACTTGAAATTTGACTCATATTTAGCATTTAGTTAGAGAATCGTCCTGTAAAAATTATGATTTATTAACAACCAAATTGTTGAAATATTATTGGATGGCATGTATCAAAATAAGTATAAAAATCTTTAGCGATATATATTATAGCAGTTTAGACAATTTTATGGACAAACATATTCAAGCCCCATACAAAAACATAACTATATTTTTTGACTGGTTGGTATTGAGAAGGTGAGAAATTCTGAAGTAATATCGTAGTTGCACTCCGTTTCCGTGGTTAACTCAAGTTGTGTGATTTTCTATTTTTATCAAAATTTTACTAGTAAACTTTCGAAAAAAAATCGATGCCATTCCACTGATTCAAACTGAGAATTCCGAGACCCATCTGTGCCAGCTAAAAAACAACATAATTATTTGTCTTCCTTTATAAACAAATATTCGAAAATCTATTCTTCTGAAATGATTACTGCAACCTTCAAGGAGTTTTTTGCCTCATATACTTGGTTTTAAGGATATACTTACACGAGCCTTTGTTAAAGTTTAAAGGGTATGGCCTTTATTTTAATGTTTTAGGGTGAACAGAAGTGATTTGTCATATAATGCAGAGCTTTATTTTAATTGAAATAGGCAGTAAAGTGGCTACCAATTGCTCACCAAAATCCAAAACTTAAACTAATAATTTCTGCACTTCTCATACATTTACTTTCTATTATACAAATCTCCCAAAAAACAACCCCGCTTCGCAAAAAAAAAGAAAACCCAAAAACCAAAACAGACAGCCAAAAAAGTAATGATATCAATTTCTTCACCTCGGTGACATAGCAAGACTCGAAAACAAAATTTTGACTGAAAAAAAGAAGAAAATATTTTGCTTTCCAGCCGCGTTGTGATAGCACAATCCTGAAATGTCGTTTCGGCAGCCTAAAGAAGTAGGACCCCTTCTTGTTATTACGAAATGAAGATTTTCGCCTCCAAGTTCGCTATTGTGGTAATGGGGACAGATTCTCTTGATAAACCTAAACTTAATTAAATACTTTTTGGCGGTTGGGTCATTAGTATAATCTAGCAGAGACTGCATTAAGTAACTAAAACCTTGTTTCAAACTTTTTTGCAAAAAGAAACAGTCTTTAAATACTCAACTATTAAAAATCGATTACAAAATAAAATAACTTTCGTCCCAACCCAAACCAGAAAAAGTGGTTCCGATCTCAAATCCACCACTGCGTGAAGGGGGGGGGGGGGTCCTGTTCCCCCTGGATCCGGCACTGGGTCTAGTTCTTAGTCCTATATAATAAAACGGGGATTATTTTAGATTAAAAAGTGGTTTAAACCCATTTTCTAGGGGTATAAAGATGATGAAGAACAATAAAATTCAGCTGCGTTTTCTTAGTCTGCTTATTCTAAGGTAAGTGATCCGGAAACCTTCCCCGGACACTTTTGTTAAATGTTCTCCAGAGGACTTGTCTAAGGAATTCTCTTGACTAACTGAATGTCAAAGAGTAAGCTGTACGAAAAATATGTCTAGAACCTTCTTTCTAGGGTAATAATGAAAGAAAGATAAAGATGGGGAGTGCACGCTCTATAGCGGAAGAATGACAGATGGACAAAGATGAAATTTTTAACCATTTATCTGGGGTCAAATGAAAAGCGGAGTGAGCTTCCCATCCCAAATGGGGTCATAAAAAAGGATCTGAAGGACATTTAAAGGAAAAGGAACTCTGTGGGAGAGGATATAGAGTGAATTTGAACAGATTTGGCTGGAGGAGGAGGGTTCGCAAACGTGCAATTGTGCTGCATGATAGTACTAATAGTATCAGACAATACTTTTTATTAAAATAATATTTTTAAGTCAGATAATTCTGTTCTTCATAAATTAATCTGTTTGGTTGTAGCCTTTTAATCATTCAAATGTATCTTAGACAATTTCACTGTGAAATTTCATTTTATGAACATTTTCTGCAAAAATAATCCGTAAATACAATACTGTCTATCATAGCTTTTGCCCTGAAAAGATTTCTTTGTGCCTCTAACGTATTTTTGTGTGCTAAATTCAAGAACTTAATCAGAATTTTTCTGTAGCACAAAGCTTATGCATTATAATGTTCAAATGCAATTTAAAGAAATATAGCTTTTTTGAACAAAACAAGAATTAGTGAAAGTAAGTGGCCGGCTTTGTAATCGCACATTCAAATGGTTCATTTTGAGAAGAAGTACCTTTTCCTCTCCTTACTCATATTCCAGGTTCCACCAATGTTGCCACCCCGTCCTTCCTCATATTCTCCTAGCGGAAATGAGCAGAAGTATATCGCGTTAAACAATCTAGACACTATAAGAAGCTACGGCTCAGCTGGGGATGAACTGGAAACTCTGCCTATGCTCAACTCATATGCTCAGTCTGAGTTTTCAAATTTAAATGGTGAACAAGTCCATGAAGCATTTGGTTTGGATGAAGGGGAGCTGCGGAAACAGCCTTGGCCAGAAATGGAACATAATCTAGCGGGAAAATATTACGAAAAAATTCATAATGGTAAATTGAAATTTGGACTTTTTTGTTTTTTTTTTTTTTTTTTTTTAATTTGGACTCTTAATTGATAGCCCAGGTAAACTGTAATTTTGTTTTATTAGTGGATTTATTTAAAGTAAACGACACAAAAAGGTAATTGCTGCTTAAGGTTTTACAGAAATTGCCGCAATTATGAATTGTCGCAATTAAGAAATTGTCACAATTAAGAAATTGTCGCAATTACGAATTGTTGGTTGCAATAACGAATTGTCGTAAGTACGTTATGATGTCTCAAATAACAATGTACAATGTAAAAAATGTAAGGTAAAGGATACGGCACTAGACCCTTCAAGTTCAAACCGGTGGTGCTGATTTCCGTTTTGAGGCCCTTCAGCCCGGAAGTGCAAATGGGGGGTGGGGGCTAGCCATCCTGCGCTTTCCCTCACCCTTTCTGATATACAGTGTATACATATAATAGTGCAGGATATACAATCCAGAATGCATAATATATGACATGCAGAATGTACAATGTATAGCAATTTACAGAATAACAAGTGTATAGTAATATACAGCAAAATTTTATGGGTATGCGTGTAATACAACGATTACCGGTATAAAAAACTGTTGGTCAATAATAATTTTCCTTTTTTCCACACTTAAAAAAAAAACAAAAATTTTACGCCTTTTTAGCTATCGGAACCGTCACGTTAATTACGTTGCCGACGTTGAACAAGGCACTGTAATTTAATTAAGAGATATGTCTTATAACACTAATACACTTAAATGACGATTATTCCTGTATCTTTGCACATTTTATGGTTTACAAAACGTCTTTTATATTATATTTTTAAGCGCATGTTGAGTTTTTCTCTATGTTTTTCGTTATATGTATTTTTCTTGCTGTTTTGGCGGTGTATATCTTTTGATCTATCGCATTAACTATGATTACCAAAACATTAGAGGTCTTATCCAGCATTGTGCCAGTTACTAGCGTTGGAATAACACTCTTCCCTCAGATGTTTATATCTCCATATAATAGTAACCAGAATATTGGCTGCTTTTTCCAACGTTGTGCTAGTTACTAGCGTTCGGATAACGCCTTTTCTTAAAATGTCTTTGTCTTCATTGAGTATTTCCACATATTATTAACCAAACCATTGGCTCGTGATAATTAAGAGACATGTCTTACTCAACATTGCGTAAGACAGTGAACGCTGTTGGAAAAATTACTTATACATTAAAAAAAAAAGTTCAAATAAACAAATTCAAATATAGGCTAAATAACTGAAATAAACAAGGCTGAAATAACTGTGACATTAGCAAGACCATTAATTTTTAATGGCACTAGGTTCAGTTGTGGCAGATTCGGTGAGGGGGGGGGAATCTGTAAATCAACACTTAAATTTTAAGGGTGTATTATGAGTGCTTAGTGGGAATCCAATTAATAACTTGATGTATTTATAATGTATAACCTGATTCAAGAAGAAGTTGAATATTTAAGAAGAAGTTTAAGAGGCAAGAAGAAGTCGGATATTGTAGTTATTCTAAAATTATCTGAATTGTCTGTATCATTTATTTTAGTTAGACAAGTATATAGGAATCAAATGGAAAACTCGTTAAATGAAATAATAATTTCATAATTAGATTTTTTTCATAGTTAAATGGGAAAAAATCATTTCTAATTTTTTTTTTCTGTAAAATGTAACCCAACGACTTTTTAATTATCACGACAGACACAAGGGTCAGGTTTTAAACATTGTTAGGTACGTTGTCAAACATTTAAAAGTCATTGGCGTTTGGAATATACTCAACTTTGTAATATTTACTTGCAGCAGAAAGTTGTCAATTCAGTTTTACAGTTTCTCGTCAATTTATAAAATTGCAAATATCTCCCAGTTTAGGTTATTCAACTTGATAAACTAGTAAATTTATTAAGTACCATGAGAACATTAGTTAAGAGTATGAGAGAATAGAAATAGGACGTGGACGGAACGAAGGGATCTAAAGGAATAGTGTAAGTCATTGTTAGGGAAGTTTAGCAAAGGACGAAATATTCCCTAGTTGGAGTTGTTAGTCCTAAATGAGGAATAGCTTCGGAACTTAATTATAGCATGAATATTAAAATATTGTTATATTTAATTATTATATTATTAACTATAATTTATATTGTTAGGATATTGAAATTATAGTGTCCGAATATTAAAATAATACAAGTATTTTCAAATGATAGATTTCAAATGGAAGATGGGTTTTCATCCGTAATCGGAACAAATTTTGTCAAATAAAATAGGTTTTTAGCTGCGATCTACAACTGTACATGTTAATCAGCTGCTCTTTGTATATTGGTAATATATATGAAATGTGCATAAAACATACCTAATGTTAACTAAACTCCAACTGTGAAATTATAATGAGTTAGCCGAGACTAGAAGCCTGTGGAATTTTTTGCCCCCCCCCCCTAAAGTCATGGGCTCTATATACCCATTATCATTAAACATATTGTAAGCTTTACCATGTGCAATGTACATAAAAACATATAACGTGCAGAATTTAAAACGTAATGTTACATACACAATAACAAATTCATAGCAATATACATTAAAATTTAGAATCTTGATGACAGGCATGGTAAGCTGGTAAGCCAAAAAGAATTTTTCTTTTTTGCTCACCTAAAATAAAACTTAACGCCTTTTTTCCAAGTTCCAAAGGCAGTGTACGTTTTATGATGTTTACTTGATGCCTGATGCTTAAGGACTGACACTATTGTCAAGTTACTAACATTGAAAGTCTTAAGAGGCTTTTCCTAGCGATTTTTTATCATATGATCCAGTTTGTCATGTAAATTCTTCTTTGGATTAGTAGTAGAGGTGAATAATGGGATAAAATAAAGTAATATCAATTCACGAAAATGTGGAGAGAGGGTGGGGGGTGGTAAGGATTTTTTTAATGAAGATACAAAAAGGGTATTTTTCTAATCGGGAGGACATTTTGAATTTTACAAAAAAGATCATTTTCGAATCCTAAAGGTGAAGGGACTTTGGATTGTTTTCGAATTTTTAATAAAGACAAAAAGTAAGGTATTTTTCAAAATTTAGGGGCAAGTATTTCAAAGTAATGTGGTGTTAACTCACGAAAATCAAGGGATGAATTTTTCGATTGTTTTTATGATGAGACGAAAAAAGAGCATTTTTTTTACTTCTAAAGGTGGAGATACAAAGATACAAGATACAAAATCAGGTATTTTCAAACTTTAGGGACAAGTATTTCAAAACAAAGTGGTGTTAATTCACAAAAATCAAGGAAGGGGTTTTTTGATTGTTTTTGTGAAGATACAAGGTTTCAGAAACTTTTTTTTTTACTTTCAATCAGTTCGACATACTTATTCATGTTTGATTTTATGTTATACTTTTTTTTTTAAATAGAGTGAAAAGGAAAATTTGTCTTTCAAGATCTCAGAAACATTTTTTTTTACTCTCAGTCGGTTCGACATAGTTATTCATGTTCAATTTTATGTCATACTTTTTAAAAAGTTAGTGTAAAAGGGGAAATTTTTCTTTCAATAAAAAGAAAGTTAAATTCTATGACCTTTTCAGAGTTTTCAATTAATCTAAATTTTACAGTGAATTTTTTTTCTTTTTTATAAATTGGTCTATAGAAAACAGAGGGAAAGCATGTTTTTTTTAATTTGTACATTTCACACATTTATAAATTTCATTTTTTTTTTTATTATTGCATTTCAAAAAGATATTATTTTTAGTCTA
This sequence comes from Artemia franciscana, assembly GCF_032884065.1. Lineage (NCBI taxonomy): Eukaryota > Metazoa > Arthropoda > Branchiopoda > Anostraca > Artemiidae > Artemia > Artemia franciscana. Next base: position 10,038 of record NW_027062790.1, on the reverse strand, counting down.
CTTTTCTAAAGCAGGAACTAGACAGTCAATCATTTTCATCAAAAGTTTCCGTCAATCGATTGACTCAAGCATGATTGACCGTCTAGGAACCTGTTTGGTGCTTGAGTCAAGCGTTGACGGTGATTGACAAAAAGTTTGAATGACTCAATCATTTTGATCAAAAGCAGTTTGTTAGCGCTGTTCAAGATTGAAGGGTCGATTGAAGGTTGATTGAAGCACGCGTCAATCAATTGACGGAAACTTTTGATCAAAATGATTGATCGTCTAGGGCCTCCTTAAAACAGACATTTCAAAAGATTGGTCCTTCTTTGTTTATAATTTATGTAGTATGATTATTTTGTTATCATTACTTTGTTATCAAAATAAGTAAAATTACCGTGCTGGTAAAGAGATATGAACTGAGAAGCTAAGGGGTTAAGAACTCTATATAGTATTCAAATTCCTGGCATTCTGGTCTATCTAAGTATACAAAATGATTTCCTGTCAAAGTTATACATGGTTTCTTTTCCATAATCTGTGAATTATTTATTTATTTATTTAATATCAAATACTAACAAACATTCAACACAACCAAATCCCTTCCAAATATCGCGGCATTATAAGGAGGAGGGATAATCAATCATGCAAAAATAAAAAATAAATTATTTATCAAAAAAATAGTTCAGTATTAGGTAAAAAAAAATTGATACCGATTAAGTTTAGTATTTGATAAGGTTTAAAGATATTATTGGAAAAATATTTACTTTCTCTTATTAGATTTCAAAATGAAACCATCAGAGACATCTTGCGGTAACAAGATCAGCAATTTGAAGCCAAACAATAAAGAGATGACAGTTGCGTATGTCAGCAGAACTGGAAGGGCTCGACTATCATCAACTGAAGATTGTGCCCGTAAGTTAGTCCGTTCATTTATTTCATAAAATTATAATATAAACGAAATTCGAGGGAGGCTTAGAAGTTTTTATTTACTTTTACGCATACAAAATTTACATAAAAATGGAAAAAAGGATTTCTGTCAAAGAAACATTTACAAAATATTTATTCTGTATGTTGAATTATTTTTTACATCCGGTACTTCTGGAATTCATAGTAAGACTTTAGTAATGCTGAATTTTGGCTAACCTTAATTTGAGCTAATCTGATTTTTTTTTTCTTTTTTTTAGACAATCAGAATATTCTAAGAAAATCCTGATTGGCATAAATTAGCGCTAGTTAAACCCTTCTGACTGGGTCTTTGAATCAACGTCTTTGAACCTACACAATTCCATATATGGGTAGCATAGAGATAATTTTTGAAATTTTTTCTTCGGTTATTTTCAGTTAATTTGGTCTTTTCATCGTGACGATTCAGCTGACACAACGTTTTTTCTATTACTCGTTTACTTAACCAGTTGACCAAAACTCAGTAAAAAGAACCTCAAAACTGACGTGACCTTATTAAGAGGCTAGTTATGACCTTGAAAAAAAGAATATAAAAACAGTTTCCCTCACACCTGCCAAAATAAGTTTGTATTTATACCATAATCGCACTTACTGGTAAGAAATTATGGGTAATTTCAGAAATTAGGTTAATTTGTTAAAAAAAAACGAGTAAGGGAACTGTGTGCGGGGAAATGATTGTTCGTATTGTAGGGTAGATTGCCAGCAAACTCTGTAAGTTTTAAGTCAAAGTCGGGCATTTCGTAAACATATATGAGGGTTCGATTTCTAAGCCATGGAGGTACAGTATGAAACAAATTAGTGTAGATAGAAGCGCAATCCACACTATGGTGTGACTCAGGGATTCCACATCCCCAGTTATTTGTTCATCCTTAATTAATTATTAATTTTATTTACAGCCTTCTGCCAAAATTGACAGATGCGAGTTTTTTAGCCCCCTAAAACGAAAACATAAAGAGGAAAACTTAAAATAAAAAGAAGAAGCTTACAACATAAAAACTTAAAAGAGGAAACTTAAAACTTAATAAATAAAAGAAGAAAAGACGAAAGTTTTCACACTTGTAGTAATACAAATTGTTTATTTTATTTGTTGTTGTTGTTGTTGTATTGGAACGAAAACAATAACGAATAATTGATGATCATTAACAAAATTTAAGTTCTGGGACTTGCACTAGACTTCAAAGACTTCTAGTCTTTAATATTTCTCCGAATTTCCATTTTTCAGTTCTTTTCCTTCTTTTTCTTGTTTGCGAATTTTAATTGTAATGCACGATTTATTTTTAAGCGACCTTGATTTAGTCTAAAAACAGAACTACAATTAAAATTTAATTTAGCTTTCATTCTTATATTAAATAGATTTCCATTAACAGATCAATATACAATTAAGGATAAACAAACAATTTGAATTATTCTTTTTGCTTAAAACATTTTTCGTATATGATCACTTCGATAAAACGAACTATATGCATATCTTTTCATTCATATTACCTTCAATATATCCATTTAATCATTTCGCTCAAAAATATTAATAAACTATAAAATATTAATAAGCAATAAAAATATCAATAAGCAATAAAATATATTAAAAAATATGAAAAAAAGAAGAGAAGCTATTAAAAACTATTTATAAATAATTAATTAGTAATTAGTCGGCAAGGACTCAAGCTTAACTTCCTTCGGATAATGATGTTACGACTGTTTTAATTTTGGGTTTAGTTTTAATTTTCAAGTATTTTAAGTCTATTTTTTATGTTATCTATTTTTGTTAGTTATCAATTAGTTATATTTACTTATAAATTTCACTGTCTTAGATTTTCACTGTCTTAGATTAATTCCTCATTGTTAGATATTTTGCTGTTTGTATTATGGAAAGGCAGTGCGGCCTTCACCGTGTTTTTTATTTGCATAAACGTGTTAATGTGCAATTTCTTTCTTGGTTTTAACTGAAATGAAAACTCAATTAAGAAACTGGCTTGATCCTGAAAATAATTGCATAAGAAAACTAGTTTTTTTAACTGAAAGTAAGGAGCGACATTAAAACTTAAAACGAACTAAAGTTACTCCGTATATGAAATGGGTTGTCCCCTCCGCAATCCCTTGCTCTTTACGCAAAATTTTTTCATTGTTTTAAAAAGCAGAACTGTGGCAAAGAGTCAAACTTTACCGTAAAGAGCAAGGGATTGCGGAGGGGACAGCCCATTTAATATACGGAGTAATTTCTGTTCGTTTTAAGTTTTAATGTCGCTCCTTACTTTCAGTTAAAAAAACTTGTTGTTTTTTATGTAATTCCTGAACGTTTTTGAATTAATGCATGTTTGATATTGGCTCTCCACACATAAATTATTAAAATGAAATTTGCGTATTAATTCCTTTTTTGGCTAAATGGCTTTCTCTTAGTTTTGATCAGACGGTTTTGAGAAATAAGGAGTGGGGAAAGCCTAGTTGCCCTGTAATTTTTGGGTTACATAAAAAGGCAACTATAAACTAATAAGAATATAACGAATGTTTTTATTAGTAAAAAATATACATAACTTAAGAATTAGCTTACGTAACCAACTTTTATATTCTTAAATTTTTATTATGTATATGAGGGGGTTTGTACCCAAGTTAATACCTCGCTCTTTGCACTAAATCGTAAATTTTGTCCCAATTCTTTAAGAATGACCCCTGAATCCGAAAGGCTGTAGAATAAATACTTGAAATTACTAAAAATACTATAGCATAAAGAGTGAGGTATTTATCTCCTCCTAAATACCTCGCTCTTTATGCTAAAGTATTTTTAGAACCCCTCATAGGCGTAATAATCTCTGTTCGTTTTAAGTTTCACCGCTACTCCTTACTTTCCATTGAAAAAACTTCTCCATGTTTATTTTTTCATTGTTTTTTTTATAGTAATTTTAGAAAATCCCTCGCTCTTTACGCTAAAGCTTTTAATTGTTTTAAAACGTAGAATTGTGGCAAAGAGTCAAACTTTAGCGTAAAGAGCGAGGGATTGCGGAGGGGACAACTCATTTCATATACGGAGTAATTTCTGTTCGTTTCAAGTTTTAATGTCGCTCCTTACTTTCAGCTAAAAAAATTAGTTTTTTTATTTAATTTCTTAACGTTTTTGAATTAATGCATGTTTGGTTTTGGCTCTCCGCACATAAATTATTAAAATGAAATTTGTATATTAATTTTTTTTTTTTGGCTAAATGGCTTTCTCTTAGTTTTGATCAGACGCTTTTGAGAAATAAGGGATGGAGAAGGAGGCCTAGTGGCCCTCCAATTTTTCGGTTACTTAAAAAGGCAACTAGAACTTTTAATTTTTAACGAACGTTTTTATTAGTAAAAAATATTCGTAACTTAAGAATTAACTTACGTAACAAACTTTCATAGCCTTATATTTTTATTATGTATACGAGGGGGTTTGTACCCTCGTTAATACGTCGCTCTTTACACTAAATCGTAAGTTTTATCCCAATTCTTTAAGAATGAAGGCCGTAGAATAAATAGTTGAATTTACTAAAAATTCTTTAGCATAAAGAGCAAGGTATTTATCTCCTCCTAAATACCTCGCTCTTTATGCTGAAGTATTTTTAGAACCCCTCATATGCATAATAATCTCTGTTCGTTTTAAGTTTCAATACTACTTCTTCTTTTCATTTGAAAAAACGTTTTCATGTTTATTTTTCATTGTTTTCTTATAGTAATGCTAGATAATCCTACACCCTTGTCATTGAATTTTTCTTCCCCCCTGACAGATTCCTCCAAGGAAAGATCCTCCAACATAGCCCCCTCTCCTCAGCCCAAACCCTAAACAAAATGAAATCCCCCTGAAAACGTCTGTACACTTACCAATAACCATTACTATATGTAAACACTGGTCAAAGTTTGTAACTTGCAGCCCCTCCCCCAGGATTGTGGGGGAGTAAGTCATCCCCAAAGACATAGTTATTATGGTTTTTGACTATGTTGAACAAAATGGCTATCTCAAAATTTTGATCCGTTGACTTTGGGAAAAAAATGAGTGTGGGAGGGGGCCTGGATGTCCTCCAATTTTTTTAGTCACTAAGGGCACTAGAACTTTTCTTTTCCGTTAGAATGAGCCCTCTTGCGACATTCTAGGACCACTTGGTCGATACGATGATCCCTGGAGAAAAAAAAACAAAACAAACAAACAAATAAACACGCACCCGTCATTTGTCTTCTGGCAAAAAATACAAAATTCAACATTTTTGTAGATAGGAGCTTGAAACTTCTACAGTAGGGTTCTCTGATACGCTGAATCTGATGGTGTGATTTTAGTTAAGATTCTATGACTTTTAGAGGTTGTTTCCCCCTATTTTCCTAAATAAGGGAAATTTTCTCAGGCTTGTAACTTTTGATGAGTAAGACTGAACTTGATGAAACTTATGTATCTAAAATCAAAATTAAAATGCGATTCTTTTGATGTAGCTATTGATATCAAAATTCAATTTTTTAGAGTTTTGGCTACTATTGAGCCAGGTCACTCCTTACTACAGTTCGTTACCACGAACTGTTTGAACACTGGCCGAAGTTTGTAACTTGCAGCCCCTCCCCTAGGGACTGTGGGGGAGTAAGTTATTCCCAAAGACATAGTTATTATGGTTTTTGACTATGCGGAAGAAAATTGCTATCTCAAAATTTTGATCCGTTGACTTTGGATAAAAAATGAGCGTGGGAGGGGGCCTAGGTGCCCTCCAATTTGTTTGGTCACTTAAAAACGGCACTAGAACTTTTCATTTCCGTTAGAATGAGCCCTGTTGCGACATTCTAGGACCACTTGGTCGATACGATGACCCCTGGGAAAAAAAACAAACAAACAAATAAACACGCACCCGTGATTTGTCCTCTGGCAAAAAATACGAAATTCCACATTTTTGTAGATAGGATCTTGGAACTTCTACAACAGGGTTCTCTGATATGCTGAATCTGATGATGTGATTCTCGTTAAGATTCTATGACTTTTAGAGGTTGTTTCCCCCTATTTTTTAAAATAAGGCAAATATTCTCAGGCTCGTAACTTTTGATGGGTAAGACTAAACTTGATTAAACTTATATATTTAAAATCATCATTAAAATGCGATTCTTTTCGTGTAGCTATTGCTATCAAAACCTCATTTTTTAGAGTTTTGTGAGTTTAACGAACTGTAGTAAGGAGCGATCCGGCTCAATAGTAACCAAAACTCTAAAAAATGGAATTTGGATACCAGTAGCTACATCAAAAGAGTCCCATCTTAATGCTGATTAAGCTGATAAGCATCTTCATGCTTAAATATATAAGTTTCATCAAGTTTAGTCTTACCCATCAAAAGTTACGAGCCTGAGAAAATTTGTCTTTTTTTAGAAAATAGGGGGAAACACCCCCTAAAAGTCACACCATCAGTTTCAGTGTAGCAGAGAACCCTTTTGTAGAAGTTTCAAGCTCCTATCTTAATATTAAATTAAAAAAAAACTAATTTTTTTAGCTGAAAGTAAGGAGCGACATTAAAACTTAAAACGAACAAAAATTACTCCGTATATGAAATGAGTTGTCTCCTCCGCAATCCCTCACTCTTTACGCTAAATCTTTTAATTGTTTTAAAAAGTAGAATTGTGGCAAAGAGTCAAACTTTAGCATAAAGAGCGAGGGATTGCGGAGGGGACAACTCATTTCATATGCGGAGTAATTTCTGTTCGTTTTAAGTTTTAATGTCGCTCCTTACTTTCAGCTGAAAAAAATAGTTTTTTTTATTTAATTTCTGAACGTTTTTGAATTAATGCATGTTTGGTTTTGGCTCTCCGCACATAAATTATTAAAATGAAATTTGTATATTAATTCTTTTTTTGGCTAAATGGCTTTTTCTTAGTTTTGATCAGACGATTTTGAGAAATAAGGGCCTAGTTGCCCTCCAATTTTTCGGTTACTTAAAAAGGCAACTAGAACTTTTAATTTTTAACGAACGTTTTTATTAGTAAAAAATATACGTAACTTAAGAATTAACTTATGTAACAAACTTTCTTACCCTTATATTTTTATTATGTATACGAGGGGGTTTGTACCCTCGTTAATACCTCGCTCTTTACACTAAATCGTAAGTTTTGTCCCAATTCTTTAAGAATGACCCCTGAATCAGAAAGGTAAAGGTAAAGGTAAAGGATACGGCATTAGACTTTACAGTCCCTACCAGCGGTGCTGATCTCCGTTTCTTGGCCCTTCAGCCAGGAAGTGCAATGGGGGGTTGGGGGCCAGCCATCCTGTGCTTTCACACACCCTTCCTGTTTACCTTCCCCAGATTTCTCCAGGTACCCATTTAGAGCTGGGTTGACTCTGGCTAAGCTTACAGAGTCACGCCACAGACCCCCGTCCCAACTGCAGAATTGGATACACTGGGATTCAAACCCGCGTCCTCTCAGACAATGGATCCCGAATCCAGCGCACCAACCAACTCGGCCAGGACGGCTTGAAAGGCCATAGAATAAATAGTTGAAATTACTAAAAATACTTCAGCATAAAGAGCAAGGTATTTATTTCCTCCTAAATACCTCGCTCTTTATGCTAAAGTATTTTTAGAACCCCTCATATGCGTAATAATCTCTGTTCGTTTTAAGTTTCAATGCTACTTCTTCCTTTCATCTGAATAGGAAGTTTTCGTGTTTGTTTTTCATTGTTTTCTTATAGTAATGCTAGATAATCCTACACCCTTGTCATTGAATTTTTCTTCCCCCCTGACAGATTCCTCCAAGGAAAGATCCTCCAACATAGCCCCCTCTCCTCAGCCCCACCCCCAAACAAAATAAAATCCCCCTGAAAACGTCTGTACACTTCCCAATAACCATTACTATATGTAAACACTGGTCAAAGTTTATAACTTGCAGCCCCTCCTCCAGGGATTGTGGGGGAGTAAGTCATCCCCAAAGACATAGTTATTATAGTTTTCGACTATGCTGAACAAAATGGCTATCTCAAAATTTTGATCCGTTGACTTTGGGAAAAAATTAGCGTGGGAAAAATGCCCTCCAATTTTTTTGGTCACTTAAAAAGGATACTAGAACTTTTTATTTCCGTTAGAATGAGCCCTCTTGCGACAATCTAGGACCACTTGGTCGATACGATGACCCCTGGAGAAAAGAAAAAAAAACAACAAATAAACACGCACCCGTGATTTGTCTTCTCGCAAAAAATACAAAATTCCACATTTTTGTAGATAGGAGCTTGAAACTTCTACAGTAGGGTTCTCTGATACGCTTAATCTGACGGTGTCATTTTCGTTAAGATCCTACGACTTTTAGAGGGCGTTTCCCCCTATTTTCCTAAATTAGGCAAATTTTCTCAGGCTCGTAACTTTTGATGGGTAAGAGATCACGGATTGCCAGAAGGCAGATCACGGATGCGTGTTTATTTGTTTGTTTTTCTTTCCCAGGGGTGATCTTATCGACCCAGTGGTCCTAGAATGTTGCGAGAGGGCTCATTCTAACGGAAATGAAAACTTTTAGTGTCTTTTTAAGTGACCAAAAAAATTAGAGGTCACCTAGGCCCCCTCCCACGCTATTTATTTTCCCAATGTCAACGGATCGAAATTCTGAGATAGCCGTTTTACTCAGCGTAGTCGAAAAACCTTATAACTATGTCTTTGCGGACCACTTACTCCCCCACAGTCTCCGTGGGATGGGCTACAAGTTACAAACTTAGACCAGTGCTTACATATAGTAATGGTTATTGGGAAGTGTACACACGTTTTCAGGGGGATTTTTTGGTTGGGGAAGGGTTTGAGAAGAGGGGGATATGTTGGGGGAGCTTACCATCGAGGAATTTGTCATGGGGGAAGAAAATTTCCATGAAGGGAGTGCAGGATTTTCTAGCATTATTTAAAAAAAAAATAAAAAAATAAATATGAAAAAGTTTTTTCAAAATGAAGTAAGGAGCAGTATTAAAACTTAAATGAACAGAAATTATCACGCATATGAGGGGCTCACCTCTTTCTAATAGTTCGCTCTTTACGCTAAAGTATTTTGTAATTTCAACTATTTATTCCACGGCTTTTGTGATTCAGGGGTCATTCTTAATGAATTGGGTGAAAATTTAAGCTTCAGTGTAAAGATCGAGGTACTGACGAGGGGGTGAACCCCTCATATTTGTAATAGAAACAGGAGAATACAAAAGTTCGTTACGTAAGCTAAGTTATAAGTTACGTATATCTTTTTTTTAATAAAAACCTTCAGAAAAAAATAAAAGTTCTAGTTGCCTTTTCAAGTAACCAAAAAAATAGGAGGACAACTATGCTTCCTCCTCCACTCCTTTTTTTCTCAGAATCATTCGGTCAAAACTATGATAAAAGCAATTTATCATAAAAAAAATATGCAAATTTCGCTTTGATTATTCCTCTGCGGAGAGCCAAAATCAAAACATGCATTGATTCAAAAACGTTCAGAAATTAAATAAAAAAACAAGTTTTTTTTAACTGAAAGTAATGAGCGACATTAAAACTTAAAACGAACAGAAATTACTTCGTATATGAAAGGGGTTGCTTCCTCATCAACGTCCCGCTTTTTACGCTAAAGTTTTTTATTCTTTTAAAAAGTAGAGTTGAGAGAAAGAGTCAAACTTTAGCGTAAAGAGCGTGGCGTTGATGAGGAAGCAGCCCCTTTCATATACGAAGTAATTTCTGTTTGTTTTAAGTTTTAATGTCGCTCCTTACTTTCAGTTTAAAAAACTTTCTTTTTATTAAATCTCATTAGAAAGGCTAACACACGCCAATATGGAAATTGTTACCCTAGTCCATGTTTTGGTGCTAAAACTTACTCTGTGAAAACACTTGTTGCCTACACGAGTCCAACCCATATTGGAACCCGCTGAGCCCGAAAACGAGGTTGTTTATACCATAACTCGTTTTTTGCTACCATTTCGAAAAAGGTTGAACTTGTCATCTTTCTACACCTATCAAAATTACCTGACTTTGAGCTCCTGTGTAGTTTTTGTCTGGATTTCTTCTGTATAATTTCTTCTATATAATTTCACTTTTCTTGCTCTTTTCTCTTTTTTAGAACTGTTGAATTATTTTTGTATATCTGACTTTTCGGTGTCCTTTCGTTGCGCTCTCTCTCTCTCTCTCTCTC
>NW_027062789.1:112648-178883 GCF_032884065.1 Artemia franciscana | reverse complement strand
TAAAATTTTCAATTGTTTTACAAAGTAGAACTGTTACAAAGAGTCAAATTTTAGCGTAAGGAGTGGGGGCTTTGACAAGGGGACAGTTCCTTCCATATACGGAATCCAGGAAGCAGGATAACAAATTACCTAAAGCCCATTAAATTAGGTAAAGTGCTTGCACTGAAAATTGAATAGACTTTTAAATTGTTATTTGAGATCCGATGACAGGTCATGGTGACAGTCATTGAAGTTTGTTTCAAATAGGCAACAATATGTATCTCCCCGGGTATTTCGGAGAACAGATCGTACGTAATGCATCAAGAAAATAATAGACATCATGGTGGCATTTTGGTTTTGGCTAAAGCATCTGCTATTGAAAGCTATGAGAGAATTAATAGTAAATCTGAAAACTTGCTTTGGTTTTATATTTTTTTTAAACGTGGGAAGCAATTAATTTTGGGTTTACTTCAAGCAATTAATTTACCTCCACAGAATAGTTCATATAATCGAGAAAATACTTCAGAAATTAAAGAAGAAGAATTATCGTTAATACGGAAAAGTTAGTGAGATCTGGAGTGCGTGTTGATGGGGTATTTTAATTCTTATACCGGCATAGAGGGTGAGTTCCCAGATTTAGGGGATTTTTTCCAATTTGCTGTACAATACCACGAAGTAACAAGGATTAAAAAAGAACAAATAAATATATGGGAAGAAAATTTCTGGTGCTTTGTGTTGAATATGTTCTAATGGTTGCGTATGGTAGGCTTGGGAATGATAAGGGTAGGGGCGAGTTTACTTGCCTTTCGGGTCCAACTCCAATAATATATTATGCGCTAATTAATACGCAATTTGTACCTGAATCAATTAATATGGGAGTATTAGATTTAGTTGGATTTGATCATAAAGCTATTAAGCTTGAGGTGAACGTTGGCCAGCTTCAGGACCGCGGCCCGCGAGACAGAAATTTCTATAATGTGAAGTATAGAATAGTAGGTTTAGAAAAACGAATTAAAAATTATTTAACAGATAAAGATATTGAGGCATTTAAAAGGGAGCTCTTGAAGTCACATGTAAATAATAAGTTGAAATCGTTAGAGGACAATAAAAAGATACTCATGGTATTATTATACAGTTAAATGAAATAATGGACAGTTGTTCAGAATCGTGTGTCCTGTCAAAAAAAAAGAAAAAAAAGAATGTGCGGTATTATGATTTGGATTGCAAGTTAATGAAAGGAGAAGGGAGATATTTATTGAACTGCTTGAATGAATGTGAAAGCGCGGAAGATCAAAGATTGAGATTGGCTAAATATAAAGATAAAAGAAGAGAATATAAAAGTTTAATAAAATGGAGAAAAAACCTATTAGAAACTATTAGAATAAGTAGAAACTGGACATTGCTGATGAATTTAAGAAAAAAAAAGTTTTTAAGAAGTTTTGTTGTTATTTACGGAATGATAGTGGAAAAGGAAAATTTAATACCCAGGTTGTTCTGGAAGCTGATTCATGGTCCGATTACCTAAAAAAAAGTTAGAAGGTGATTGTGTAGATCTTCAAGAGATAGCGCACACCCCAGAGACGGTTATTTATCTTATGAGGGAATACAATTATGATTTAGTGGGTGATGTGAATGGCCAAGAGATTAAGATGGTATTTAAGAATTTAAAAGGTGCTACTACTGCGGGTGTTGAGGGTAAACCAATAAAGGTATTTAAGAACTTTCTTACCATTTTTATGCCGATAATTGTTCTTCTTTGTAATAAAGTGTTAACTTCAGAACATTGGCCAAGATTTTGGAAGAGAAAGAAAAAAACACAAACACAAAGAAAGTCCTTACGCTAAGTTTTGTTTAGCACATTCAAGAAAGCTTATTACTATTATTAAACGGCCCGTGTGTTTCCGGTTACAAAACACGAATTTTAGATAATCTTGAAAGAGCTCGAAATTCTACAGTGGTGCCAAACTGAATCAAGTAAGGATTGATAGGATTTTCTTGAGTAAGGGCTGATAGGACTATCTTTTTCAAAAAAGAGGCATAGAGATCTTAGGGTTTGAGGCGTAAGCCACTAGACCCCTTGTGATACCCGCAGGGGCGTAGCTCCAGCATTTTAATTTGGGGGAGGGGCAAGAGGGGCCTACATTCAGAGAGTCAAGGGTCTGGGCTTTATAATGCTTACCCCCCTCTAAACGACGTCACTGGATACCAGGGAGACGCTCATCGATTTTTTTTCCAGGAATCCAATGGGAAGCTCCCCTATCCTTAGCTTTAACTGCTTTAAATGGACTAGGGTTGTAGTCGTAAAACTGAGTAAAATATTGGAAATCACAAACGTGAGACCAGAGATGGAAAGTTGTAAACACTAATAACGTAGAGTGGATAAACCCTAGCTTAATTTCTAATACACAAATAAGAAACTGTTCCCAAATTCAATAACAGTTTTAAGGCGTAAATAGAATAAATCTCAATGTCTATGTTTAATATAGCTACATTTTCGCAAAGTTTGGGAATACGAAGGTACCGTTGTTTAATTATTGCATAAATTTAATGACTCTTATTTGAAAGTATACTACTTTAAAATTAATAATTTAATACAAGCTACACGTCTCTTCGAGAGAGAGAACTGTTGCTCAGAAATTTTCCAAAAACGAGTTTATCCACAACGCTGTAAACTATGTGAAAAGTATGGTGATAAATCATTATCATTAAAAGTGCTATAAAGTGTTTACAAAGAATCTAGAGTGTTTTTAAGTCCTCAAAATCATTTATAAGTGATGAAGAGCCTTTACATGCATTCCAACCGTTTGTAAATGGTCAAAAGGGTTTGTAAGTGATAAAAGCACTTATAAGTGATCCAAAGTATTTTAAATGCTCCGAGCGTATTTTAGTGATCAGAAGCATATCAGTGGTCAGAATAAATCTTGGCTATGGTCATATTTTGGTAGTGTTTCCTTGTAATGCAGCAGTCTATCTGTTAAGCTACAGCTCTGGCTCTTCCTGTAGCTTCAGCTGCCAAGCTTGGTCAAACCCTTAAAGATCTAAATGATCTAACACACACACAACATATAGATGCTTGACAACCATCTAACTGCAGCAATGATCTTTGAGTGCTTCTGCTTTACAATGTGTTGATATTTTTGACGTCATTAAGCCACTTAATCAGACCTGATGCACCAAATATATACAATGTTGCTTTTTGGGTCTTTGATGGACGATAACAATAGACGAAAAAGACGACTCTTAATAAATTGCTATATAATCAATCAGAAAAATCGTGAATCTAAGACATTTTTCCTAGGCTCGTAGATACTTTCATCAACATTCATTAAATCTACTCGAATCGGGTTGAGTTTCTTGTTTTATTTATTATGTTTTATGGCACAGATAAAGGAATAGCACTAAAATTACCAAAAATATGACATTATTTCTTCATTTTGAAAGAAACTGGAGCTTATCAATGGCCTCTTTCATAACAGTAATATTATCAAGGTGGTATAGATTTTTTATGGTGAAATTTTATTGAACATAAAACATGCACATTTTTTAAACGTTATTAAATAACTCTTAATGTGGTAATATTAATTAAATCCGCTTATTTGAAATGTCTCTTTGAGTGGACACACGCTTTTGAAAACATCACGGGATCTATTGTTTCATTGTGGTTGTTAATTATCAAGAAAAAAGCTGGATAGGTAAGCTTAAAATAAGCTCCTTAAAATAAACAACTCCTTAAAATAAATCCTGACACGGTAAAAAAAAAAACGAACAAACACTAGATTAAGACTGGAAAACAAACAAAAATAAGATTTACACGGTTTTTTTCCCCTTAGAATTGTTTGTAGACAGATATCAAAACACGACCTCTTTAAGCGGGGAATATGAAGGAATTTCTATAGTTAGGACTTAGGAAAAAAAGCCGTCTCCTGGCTCTTCTGACATCTCCTCTGTCTTCTAAATTTTAGCTAAAGTATCCTTTTCGGAGTAGTATCATGCAGTAGTTTTGTATCTATATTATCAGTGGTACGAAAAGAGGATGTGGCCTTTCTGATGGCACCGTTCACCTCTGGCTTCTCAGTAAAAGCTTGGCAGTTATTTTCACTAATTGGCTTAAAAGTTATAACATAATAATGATCAGATTTTGTTGTGAATTTGCCTCTACGGAAAAAACTCCTTGACTTTGGCTTTCCGTGAATGCAACTGACTTCCTCTAGTATTGAAGAAAAATAGGGGTATTTTTTTGCGAATAAAAACTAAATTTAATTTGACTTGGGTTTCAAGTCTTTTCTGAATTTAATTTTTTTGTTTCGGAAGATGTCTTTGTTTTTTATGATAACAAATGCGGTCGGTATATACCCTTGAAAATTTTATGTCGCAAAGGTAAAACAAATTCATTTATTAAGGCAAACGAACGAACCTCCCCCAAATTAAAATGCTGGAGCTACGCCCCTGAGGGTATCACAAGGGGTCTAGTGGCTTACGCCTCAAACCCTAAGATCTCTATGCCTCTTTTTTGAAAAAGATAGTCCTATCAGCCCTTACTCAAGAAAATCCTATCAATCCTTACTTAATTCAGTTTGGCACCACTGTAGAATTTCGAGCTCTTTCAAGATTATCTAAAATTCGTGTTTTGTAACCGGAAACACACGGGCCGTTTAATAATAGTAATAAGCTTTCTTGAATGTGCTAAACAAAACTTAGCGTAAGGACTTTCTTTGTGTGTGTTTTTTTTTTCTCTCTCTCTTCCTCTCGCTCTCTCTCTCTCTCTCTCTCTCTCTCTCTCTATTTATGTGACGGTGTGTCTGTCCGTCACTCCTTCAGAACTAATTACCCTATGTATTTATCTAACGGTTCAATGAGAGCTGGGATATTTTGACATTAAAATGCAACCTTTTGAATCATCTCCCTCCCTAAGTACGAAACAATCAGAAATCCTCATCGTAGAAGTTAAGTACCTTTTTAAGTTTAGAAAGTTGTCCATTGCTTACAAATAGTATTTGTTATTGGGAATCATTCGGACATTTTTTGCGGGGAACATTAGGTAGGGATAGCAGTTTTGAAAGACATTATATATTTCTTTTGCATAGGTTAATTCTTTTTATTTGTCTTCATTCTTCTTTGGATGCACACATTTTGTGTAGAGAGAGAACGCTGCGGGAGAATTGTCCAGAGGAAATTTTCAGCAAGAATCAAATTGTCTGGTAAGATTTTCCCATGAAAAATGTGATTAATATCCACGAAGATACCTCTTGTTATTGCATAGATAGAGAGATAGAAAAGTTTACTTCAAAAGCCCAAGGGCTATATACACACAAAAGTATAAATAATGAACAAACAAGCAAGAAAATTAAAAACAGCAAAAATTACAAGCACGCACAGAAATAGAGTACTGTGCGAAAATATCTAATCTAACGACACAACAAAATAAATCATATATGCCTTTTCTTTTTAGTAAGGATTTATCTATATACACTCCCACTCCAAACTACTATCTATACGAAACTACACTCCCCACTACTATTTTGCAGAGTACCAGGAAAGATCAAATATATCCCGTGTAAATATTTTTCCCGTAAATAAAAGAGCACCGAGCATTTCTGGAAAAAATGATCTGAGTCTTCATCATCATCTTTACAAAGGGGACAAACATACCGCTTATCAGGACACGCTATCATTTTATTTTTGTCGAAAGTTTTTTGCCTGTTCTGGATTGAAAGACAATTCGCTCTAAGCTGAATCCAATGACGTAGAATCATAGCCGGTAAATTAAATTTAAAACAAACTTCCTCTCCAAAACTAGGTTTTGCCTGATTATAATGTTGCAGAGTTGAAACCAGCCCTTGCCCTATGCTGAACTTCCTGACTCTCTAATATAAATCGTACCTGGCTTTCTAAATTTGTTGGTATATCACTAGAACAAAGACCATTATTCCATAAGTAAGGCATTCCTACTTTTTCTAGTAATCATTTAAACAGGCTCATACCACCTTTCAGAATCTGTGAATGAGTTGTCTGATGTAGACCAAACACTCTTTAATAATACTGGATCTGAAAGGACTCCAGTTGCTGCACTGTTTCTCCGCCCCATACTCTGCAACATATTCTATCACGGGTAAAATATGTGTAATAAATATTCTTTTATACATTTTAAAGTTTTGAATCGCCATTATCGTCGGGTTTCAATAAATTGCAGACATGACCACTCTACCTCTCTTAATTATTTCATCAACACGACTCTTTAGTTTTCTATTATCCGATAAGATAAAGTCTAAATATTCATTATTTTACTTATAATTAGTTCCTTATTATTAAATTCAAATCTATGCCTTTCTTTACCACCTACACTCCTTTATTTATTTTTTATTTTTTTTAATAACAACTTCGCTCTTTTCACCATTCCGCCTTAATTTTTTTTATCTGCAAATATTCATCTATGAAATTCAAAAGCTTCTGTAGATCTTGCGGTTTATTAGCCACCGAAGCAATATCATCTGCAAATAATAAAAGAGATAGTTTTTGAGTCCCTAGGCTAACTTTTTGAGCCCATCTATTCTCTTTAGATGACAACATCGCTTATAGAAATATTAAACAGCTTAGGAAAAAGGGCGCTGCCCTGTTTTACTCCCAGCTTAATATCAAAAAGCATCGAAAACCTCTTACCAACTTGTATGATTCCACCCACACAAATGTACACTATCAAACTAACAAATAAATGAGGGAGGCCAGTTCTTAGAATGGGATCTTTCAATCAATCTCTGTTGACACTGATGAGCGCCTTATGGAGGTCCAAAAACCCCAATAATGACATGTTTTTCTCTTTCCATATTTATCTATTAATGCCTTGAAAATAATAACACTATTTGTCGTTCCACACCCTGTCCTGGAACCTCCTTGTTGCTCATGTATTATGTTATTTTTATTTATCCAATAAGAAAGCCTGGTATCTAATATTTTCTCCAACACCTTACTTAAAGCAGGGACAAGCGCTATTAAACAATAATTTTCATGAGCCTTCGTTTTTCCTCTCTTAAAAAGTGGTATAAACAATGATGTCTTCCAAAATCTTGGCCAATGTTCTGAAGCTAACACCCTATTACAAAGAAGAACAATTATCGGCATAAAAATGGTAAGAAAGTTCTTAAATAACTTTATTGGTTTACCCTCAACACCCGCAGCAGTAGCACCTTTTAAATTCTTAAATACCAACTTAATCTCTTGGCCATTCACATCACCCACTAAATCATAATTGTGTTCCCTCATAAGATAAATAACCGTCTCTGGGGTGTGCGCTATCTCTTGGAGATCTACACAAACACCTTCTAACTTTTTTTTAGGTAATCGGACCATGAATCAGCTTCCAGAACAACCTGGGTATTAAATTTTCCTTTTCCACTATCATTCCGTAAATAACAACAAAACTTCTTAAAAACTTTTTTTTGTTAAATTCATCAGCTATGTCCAGTTTCTACTTATTCTAATAGGTTTTTTTCTCCATTTTATTAAACATTTATATTCGTTTCTTTTATCTTTATATTTAGCCAATCTCAAGCTTTGATCTTCCGCGCTTTCACATTCATTCAAGCAGTTCAATAAATATCTACCTTCTCCTTTCATTAGCTTGCATTCCAAATCATAATACCGCACATTCTTTCTTTTTTTCTTTTTTTTTGACAGGACACACGATTCTGAACAACTGTCCATTATTTCATTTAACTGTATAATAATACCATGAGTATCTTTTTATTGTCCTCTAACGATTTCAACTTATTATTTACATGTGACTTCAAGAGCTCCCTTTTAAATGCCTCAATATCTTTATCTGTTAAATCATTTTTAATTCGTTTTTCTAAACCTACTATTCTATACTTCACATTATAGAAATTTCTGTCTCGCGGGCCGCGGTCCTGAAGCTGGCCAACGTTCACCTCAAGCTTAATAGCTTTATGATCAGATCCAATTAAATCTAATACTCTCATATTAATTGATTCAGGTACAAATTGCGTATTAATTAGCGCATAATATACAGTATTGGAGTATTAAATCTAATCCTCTCATATTAATTGATTCAGGTACAAATTGCGTATTAATTAGCGCATAATATACAGTATTGGAGTTGGACCCGAAAGGCAAGTAAACTCGCCCCTACCCTTATCATTCGCAAGCCTACCATACGCAACCATCAGACCATGTTCAACACAAAGCACCAGAAATTTTCTTCCCCATATATTTATTTGTTCTTTTTAATCCTTGTTACTTCGTGGTATTGTACAGCAAATTGAAAAAAAAAAAACCTAAATCTGGGAACTCAGCCTCTATGCCGGTATAAGAATTAAAATACCCCATCATTAACGATAATTCTTCTTCTTTAATTTCCGAAGTATTTTCTCGATTATATGAACTGTTCTGTGGAGGTAAATTAATTGCTTGAAGTAAACCCAAAATTAATTGCTGCCCACGTTTAAAAAAAATATAAAACCGAAGCAAGTTTTCAGATTTACTATTAATTCTCTCATAGCTTTCAATAGCAGATGCTTTAGCCAAAACCAAAATGCCACCATGATGTCTATTTTTTTCTTGATGCATTACGTACGATCTGTTCTCCGAAATACCCGGGGAGATACATATTATTGCATATTTGAAACAAACTTCAATACAAGGAAACAAACTTCGTTTTTTATCTTTCCGGTCTTGTTGCTTTATAACCATAACCTGTCATCGGATCTCAAATAACAATTTAAAAGTCTATTCAATTTTCAGTGCAAGAACTTTACCTAATTTAATGGGCTTTAGGTAATTTGTTATCCTTTTTCCTGGATTCCGTATATGGAAGGAACTGTCCCCTTATCAACGCCCCCACTCCTTACGCTAAAATTTGACTCTTTGTCACAGTTCTACTTTGTAAAACAATTGAAAATTTTAGCATAAAGAGCGGGGCGTTAAGGAGGGGAAAGCCCTTTTCATATATGGAATCATTTCTGTTCGTTTTAAGTTTTAATGTCGTTCCTTACTTTCTGTGGAAAAAAAACTTTTTTTTATTTAATTTCTGGACGCATTTGAATTAACGTAAGTTTTAATTTTTGCTCATCGTTCATGAATAATTAAAACAAAATTTGCACATTATTTTTTTGCTAAATTATTTTCTTAAATTTTTGATCGGACGATTTCGATCAAAGAGGGGCGGGGGAGATGGTCTAGTTTCCCTCCAAATTTTTTGGCTGCTAAAAAAGTATCCAAAAATGATTTTTTTTTAAAATAATACCGGAAAATCCAGCGGCCCCTTCATGGAAATACTCTTACCCGTGATACATCCGAGGAAAGATCCTCCCACGCATCCCCCTCCCCCCGACCATAAAACGTCTTATACGTAAAATTATAGATTTCACGCGTTTTATACTTTAAACGTCATTTTGTGTTGGAGAAACGTTTTTTGGAGGAGGGGGAGGGGATTAATCCCCTAATCCTGACTCCTGGATTCGGTCTTGCTATCATAGATAGCCGATATTTTCTTTATGTGCATCCCAAAATGACCAGTAAATTCAAGAAAAAATTTCAAGAGAGTTCAAGAGATCCAATGAAATAAAATAAAAGTTGCGGGCATGAAGCCGTGGCTAATTGTACAAGAAGCCAAGACTGACAGTCCGATTGAATGAAAGGCAAATCTGGCATTAATCAAACAGTTCGTGGTAACGAACTATAATAAGGAGCGACCGGACTCAATAGTAACAGCAATAGTTACATCAAAAGAATTGCATTTGAATGCCAATTTTGAATATATAAGTTTCATTAAGTTTAAACTTACCCATCAAAAGGTACGAACCTGAGAAAATTCGCCTTATTTTAGAAAATAGGGGAAAGCAACCCTTAAAAGTCATATAATCTTAACCTTAATCCAAAATCACACCATCAGATACATCGTATCAGAAAACCCTACAGTAGCAGTTTCAAGTTTCTATCTACAAAAATGTAGAATTTTGCATTTTTTTTGCCACAAGACGGATCATCGATGCATGTTTATTTGTTTTTTTTTTTTTTTGCTTTTGTTTTTTTCCCAGGGGCTATTGTATCGACCCAATGGTCCTAGAATGTCGTGTGAAGGCTCATTCTAACGAGAATCAAAAGTTCTAGTGCTCTTTTCAAGCAATTAAAAAAATTGAGGGCACCTAGGGCCCCTCCTATGCTCATTTTTCCCAAAGTCACTCGATCAAAATTCAGAGATAACCATTTTATTCAGCATAGTCGAAAAACCTAATAACTATGTCTTTGGGGACAACTTACTCCCCCACAGTCCCCTTTGGAGGGGCTACAAATTGCAAACTTTGACCAGTGTTTGCACATTTTACAGACGCTTTCAGGTTTTTTTTGGTTTGACAGAGGGGTTGAGAGGAGGGGGTTATTTGGTGGGAGCTTTCCATGGAGGAATTTGTCATGGGGAAAGAAAATTTCCATGAAGGGGGAGCAGGATTTTTTAGCATTTTTTGAAAGAACAATGAAAAAATAAATATGAAAAAGTTTTTTTTAACTGAAAGTAAGAAGCGGCATTAAAACTTAAAACGAACAGAAATTATTACGCATATGAGGTGTTCACCCCCTCCTATTACCTTGCTCTTTGCGCTAAAGCAATTTTATTAATTTCAACTATTTATTCTACGGTCTTTGTGATTCAGGGGTCATTCTTAAGGAATCGGGACAAAACTTAAGCTTTAGTGTAAAGAGCGATGTATTGACGAGGGCGTGACCTCCCTCATATACGTAATAAATACATACGAATGTCGAAGTTCGTTGCGTAAGTTACGTATATTTTTACTAATAAAAACGTTCGTAAAAAGAAAAGTTCTAGTTGCCTTTTTAAATAACCAAACAATTGGAGGCCTACTCCCCCGCTCCTTATGCTAAAATTTGACTTTTGTCACAGTTCTACTTTGTAAAACACTAGAAAACTTTAACGTAAAGAGCGGGACGTTGAGGAGGGGACAGCCCCTTTCATGTACGGAATCATTTCTGTTCGTTTTTAGTTTTAATGTCGTTCGGTACTTTCAGTGGAAAAAATAACTTTTTTCTTATTTAATTTCTGAACGCATTTGAATTAATACAGGTTTTGATTTTGGCTCATCGCACATGGATAATTAAAACGAAATTTGTATATTATTTTTTTTGTTAAACTGTTTTTCAAATCCTTAATAGGACGATTTTGATCAAAGAGGGGTGGGGGAGGTGGCCTAGTTTCCCTCAATTTTTTTGGTTGCTAAAAAAGTATCCAAAAATGATTTTTTTTAAATAATACCGGAAAATCCAGCACCCCTTTCATAGAAATACTCTTCCCCGTGATACATCCATGGAAAGATCCTCCCACACATACCTCTCCCCCAACCATAAAACGTCTTGTACGTAAAACGTTGGATCTCACACGTTATATACTTTAAACGTCTTTTTGTGTTGGAGAAAGATTTTTTAGAGGAGAGTGAGGGGACTAATCCCTTAATTCTGATTCCTGGATTCGGTCTTGCTATCATACATAACCTATATTTATTTCATGTGTATCCCAAAATAACCACTAAATTCAAGAAAAATTTTCAAGAGAATTCAAGAAATCCAATGAATTAAAATTGAATATTTGCGGGCATGAAGCCATGGCTAATCAAACAGTTCGTGGTAACGAACTGCAGTAAGGAGCGACCCGGAATTATAGCAACCGAAACTCTAAAAAAACAGAATTTTATAACAATAGTTGCATCAAAAGAATCACATTTTGATGCTGATTTTAAATACATAAGTTTCGTTAAGTTTAGAATTACCCATCGAGAGTTATGAGCCTGAGAATTTGCCTTTGCTTAGAAAATAGGGGGAAAAACCCCTTAAAAGTCATTTCATTTTAACGAAAATCACACCATCAGATTCAGTGTATCAGAGAACCCTACAGCAGAAGTCTCAAGCATCTATCTGCAAAAATGTGGAACTTTGCATTTTTTGTTACAAGACAAATCACGGATGCGTGTTTGTGTTGTTGTTTTTTTTTCCCAGGGATGATTTTATCGACCCAGTGGTCCTAAAATATCTTGTGAGGGCTCGTTCTAACGGAAATGAAAAGTTCTAGTGCCCTTTTTAAGTGAACAAAAAATTGCAGGGCACCTAGGCCCCCTTCCACGCTCATTTTTTCCCAAAGTCACTGGATCAAAAGTCTGAGAAAGCCATTTTATTCACTATAACCTAATAACTCTGTCTTTGGGGACGACTTACTCCTCCACAGTCCCTGTGGGAGGGGCTGCAAGTTACAAACTTTGACCAGTGTTTACACATAGTAATGGTTATTGGAAAGTGTAAAGACGCTTTCAGGGTTTTTTTTCGGTTGGGGGTAGGAGTTGAGGGGAGGGAGTTATGCAGGGGGATCTTTCCATGGAGGAATTTTCCATGGGAGAAGAAAACTTCCATGAAGGGGCGAAGGATTTTTTACTGTTTTTAAAGAACAATGAAAGATAAATATGAAAAAGTTTTTTCAACTGAAAGTAAGGAGCAGCATTAAAACTTAAATCGAAAAAAGATTGTTACGCATATGAGGGGTTCACCTCCTCCTAATACCTTGCTCTTTACGCTAAAGTAACTTTATTAATTTCAACTATTTTTCTACGGCCTTTATGATTTAAAGGTCATTCTTAAGCAACTGGGACAAAATTTAAGCTTTAGTGTAAAGAGCGACGTATTGACGAGGTGGTGAACCACCTCATATACATAATAAAAACATACAAATATAGAAGTTTGTTAAGTAAGCTAATTCGAACGTTACGTGTATTTTTACTAATAAAAACGTTTTTTAAACAACAAAAAAAAAATTGGAGGGTAACTATGCCTACTCCCTCGCTTTTTTTCTCAAAATCATCCGGTCAAAACTATGAGAAAGGCCAATTAGCCATAAAAATAAATTAATATGCGAATTTGGTTTTAATTATTCATGTGCGGAGAGCCAAAATCAAAACATGCCTTAATTTAAAAACGTTCAGAAATTAAATAAAAAAAACAAGATTTTTTAACTGAAAGTAAGGAGCCATATTAAAACTTAAAACGAACAGAAATCACTCCTTATATAAAAGACGCTGTTCCCTCCTCAACACCCCGCTCTTTACGCTGAAGTTTTTTACTGTTTCAAAAAGTAGAGTTGAGAGACAGAGTCAACTTTAACGTAAAGAGCGGGGCGTTGAGGAGGGAACAGCCTCTTTTATATAAGGAGTAATTTCTGTTCGTTTTAAGTTTTAATATCGCTCCTTACTTTCAGTTAAAAAAAAACTTTTTTTTTATTCAATTGTATAAGAAGCCAAGACAGATAGTCCTACTGAGTGAGAGGCAAATCTGGCATTAATCAAACAGTTCGTGGTAATGAACTGTAGTAAGGAGCAACCCGATTCAATTAGTAACCGAAACTCTAAAAAATTGGAATATTTATAGCAATAGCTACATCAAAAGGATTGCATTTTAATGTTGATTGTGAATATATAATTTTAATTATGTTTCGACACCCATAAAAAGTTAAGAGCCCGAGAAAATTTGCCTTATTTGACAAAATAGGGGAAAACACCCCTTAAAAGTCATAGAAAATCACACCATCAGATACAGCGTATCAGAGAACCCTACATTAAATGTTTCAAGCTTCTATCTACAAAAATGCGGAATTTTGCATGAGGTTATCTTATCGACCCAGTGGTCCTAGAATGTCGTGTGAGGGCTCATTTTAACGGAATTAAAAAGTTCTAGTGCCCTTTTTAAGTAAAAAAAATTGGAGGGAACCCAGGGCCCCTCCCAAACTCACTTTTTCCCAAAGTCACCGGAACCAAATTCTCCCGTCACCGGAACCAAACTTTGACCAGTGGTTAAACATAGTACAAACACTTTCAGGGAATTTTTTTATTTGGGGGAAGGGGTTGAGGGGAGGGAGTTAATCAGGGGGAGCTTTCCATGGAGGGATATGTCATGGGGGAAGAAAATTTCTATAAAGGGGGAAAAGGATTTTATAGCATTTTCTAACATAACAATGAAAAAATAAATATGAAAAAGTGTTTTCAACTGATAGTAAGGAGCAGCATTTAAACCTAAAACGAAGCATTTAAACCTCGTATAAGTAATAAATATATACGAATGTAGAAGTTCGTTACGTAAGTTATGTATATTTTTACTAATAAAAACGTTGGTAAAAAATAAAAGTTCTAGTTGCCTTTTTAAATAAACAAACAATTGGAGACCTACTTTCCCACTCCTTTTTTCTCAAAATCGTCCGATCAAAACTATGAGAGAGACATTTAGCCATAAAAATAAATTAGTATGTATATTTCGTTTTAATTATTCATGTACAGAGAGCCAAAATCAAAACACACATTAATTCAAAAACATTCAGAAATTAAAGAAAAAAACATGTTTTTTTAACTGGAATTAAGGAGTGATATTTTAACTTAAAACGAACGGAAATTACTTCGTATATGAAAGGGGCTGTTCTCGCTTAAACGCCCCACTCTCTACACTAAAGTTTTTTCTAC
This sequence comes from Artemia franciscana, assembly GCF_032884065.1. Taxonomy (NCBI): domain Eukaryota; kingdom Metazoa; phylum Arthropoda; class Branchiopoda; order Anostraca; family Artemiidae; genus Artemia; species Artemia franciscana. The sequence continues at coordinate 164,391 of NW_027062789.1, read as the reverse complement.
TGTTTCAAAAAGTAGAATTGAGAGAAATAGTCAAACTTTAGCGTAAAGAGCGAGGCGATGAAGACAGAACAGCCTCTTTCATATACGGAGTAATTTCTGTTCGTTTTAAGTTTTAATATCACTCCTTACTTTCAGTTAAAAAAAACTTGTTTTTTATTTCATTTTATTCTCTTATTAGGATTGTATAAAAATGATGTTAGTTCATTTGTTATTAGATAAGTCTATTATCCGTCCATGCGTCAATCCTAGGGCAGAAGAACTAAGGCAAACAGTCATAGAGATAAGACGGTCATATAATCTATAGTTTTTTAAGTGTTTGGTTAAATATAAAAAAAAAATCATGTAAGGGCAAGAATTTTCAAAGGTAAAAATTGTCCATGGAGTAGCTTTCCAGCGCATCACAGAGGTGATTGGATGTATTTTTTTCTGAAATGTTTTTCTAGCTTGTAAAAACGAATAGAAAAAAAATACATGCATACTTTTTATAAGCCCCTGAAAAAATCCTTTTGCAATCGCCTCCCCCCCAAAAAAAATCCTGGATGCATTTCTGACTCATTTTAAATAGATTTTATACTCTGAATTATCCACCCACACGACAAATTCATGCATCCGACCTTCCAAGTAACAAATACTAGGCTATATATTAACAATAAACAAATTTCGTAACTTAAATACCTTTCCCCAAAGGCTTTTCTTCCAGTTGTTATAAACCCTTAAAGAATGAATTTAATAAAATCCTCTGTTTTCAAAATTTTATTCGTTGGGTTCATTATAAATTCATTAGTGATCGTAGACGGAATTTACTTCTCGAAATGATGCAGATTAGCAATAGCTTGTTGTCATTTCCTGTAATGTTATTAAGTAGCAAACCTGTGTGGGTTTTGTTTCTTAAATAAATTAAATAAAATAACACAAGTTTTTCTAATGGAAAGTAAGGAGCTGCATTAAAACTTAAAACGAACAGAAATTACCTCGTATATGAAAGGGGCTGTTTCCTCATCAACGCCCCTCTCTTAACGCTAAAGTTTGACTCTTCCTCTTAACTCTACTTTTTAAAACAGTAAAAACTTTAGAGTAAAGAGTGGGGCGTTGATATGGAAGCAACCCCTTTCATATGCGAATTAATTTCTGTTCGTTTTAAGTTTTAATGCCGCTCCTTACTTTCTAATAAAAAAACTTTTTTTTTATTTAATTTCGGAACGTTTTTGAATCAATGCATGTTTTGATTTTGGCTCTCCGCAGATGAATAATTAAAATGAAATTTGTATATTTATTTTTTCGGCTAAATGGCTTTCTCATAGTTTCGATCGAATGATTTTGAGAAAAAAAGAGCGGAGGAGGAAGCCTAGTTACGCTCCAATTTTTTGATTACTTAAAAAGGCAACTAGAAATTTAAATTTTTTATGAATGTTTTTATTATTAAAAGATATAGGTAACCTATAAATTTGCTTACATAACGAACTTCTGTATTCTCATGTTTTTATTACGCATATGAGGGGATTCACCCCTTTCGTCAGTACCTCATTCTTTACATTAAAGCTTGAATTTTGTCCCAATTTCTTAAGAATGACCCCTGAATCACAAAAGCCGTAGAATAAATGGTTGAAATTACTAAAATTACTTTAGCGTAAAGAGCAGGGTATTAGAAGGAGGTGAGCCCATCATATGCGTAATAATTTCTGTTCGTTTTAAGTTTTAATACTTTTCCTTACTTTCAGTTGAAAAAACTTTTTTATATTTATTTTTTCATTTTTTTTTCAAATAATGCTAGAAAATCCTGCGCTCCCTTCATGAAAATTTTTTCGCCCATGAGAAATTCCTCTAAGGAAAGTTCCCCCAGCATATCCCCTCTTTTCAACCTTCTCCCCCCGAAAACGTCTGTACAGCTCCAAATAAACATTAATATATGTAAGCACTGGTCAAAGTTTGTAAGATAAGATAACATTTATTTCAACAAAACGACTATCACAAGCCCAAAAGGGCCGAATTCGCACTTCAGCGTCAGTACAACATCATAAATTGCAATCAATAAAAAGTCAAACGATAAAAACTCGTAAAGTTAAAACAGGGAAAACAAATTTAAACAAAAATGTAGCTAGCAAGAATTACAAAGTTTGCGATTGCAAAATAAACACTCAAACTATAAGATAAGAGTGGAGTGAGAAAAAGAAGGGGGGGGGTATTAATTTAAGATTTCAACTATGTGAGGGATTAATGTTCTTAGATAAGATAAGATATTTAATTTCAAAAAATAACTATCACAAGCCCCGCATTCCGGAATTCGCATTCCGGAATTCGCATTCCAGAGTCATAAAACCATAAAAATAAAAACACATCATAAAAATAGCACAACAACTAAAAAATTGGTTAAACAATGTCAAAAACAACTAAATCAGAAAGGCAAAGTCATTCATTTGTCAAAAAAAAAGAAAAATTAAACGGCAATATGTCAGAAAGTTGAAAAGGTAAGTCGAAAAACAAAACTAAGAGAGTGAGATAAAATTAGCGTTGAAAAGGTTTAAAAGAGAACATATAAACAATCGGTGGGAACAAACGAATCAAACGAACAACGATCTAAAGCACCTCACATGAAAGAGAAAAAAAAACGGGGGGAGGCGAAACTAGTTGGCTATTTTATTTATTTTTTCTGTAATGAAGGGGACAAAGGTTTTTTTTTATATCTGGAGGTAACGCAACGAATGGGGGACAAAACTGGGATGGGCTCAGAAACAGCTCGAGGCTGTCGTAATCTGGATGGTGAGTGACGTTTGGGGAAAATACTTGCCGTCCGAGGGTTCGTTATTGCATTTTTTGAAAAACGGAGGCACAACGACGACCTCCTTCGCTCAAGGGTTTCCAAACTAGCTTTTTTTAGGAGCAGAGAGTAAGGCACCTTGCCTTCTTTGAAAATTATTCGCAAGGCTCTTTTTTGTATTGACTCAATTTTGTCTGATTCTTCACGGGAGATTCCAGGGTGCCAAACTGGACAAGCATATTCAAGATGCGGACGGACAAACGACGTGTACAACCTTAAGGAGTGAGAAGGGGGGACGCTATATTTATTTAGGAGCTTAAGGAGGACGATAGACGCATTAGCTTTATGGATGATATCTTTAACGTGGATATCCCACTTTAAATTTGACGAAATTGTGACTCCAAGTAATTCAACCGAGGATGCATAAATTTCAGGAGGGATAGGATTAAGAAAACAGGGCGAGGATTTGAGGAAACAAATCGGCATTATCATGGACTTAGAGGGGTTTACGGTCATATCTAGGTCCAAAGCCTCACTTCCAATTTCATTGAGAATACTCATAGGGTCGCTTATTAAATTTCTGAAGCAACTTTCAACAATCGTTAGGTCATCAACAAATTTCCAACGGTCAGGAACTTCCTTCGCAAGGCTGTTCACCATGACTGAAAAAAGGAGGGGGCCTAGGAGAGTTCCTTGGGGTATGCCATTGTAGATAGGGAGAGGATTTGAGTAATGGTTCTGGTATTTAACCACCTGTGATCTATTTGTTAAAAGTGAGGCAACCAATTTTACCAGTAAGGGATCGATATTGAACTCGCTTTCTAGTTTCTCAATTAAAATATTGTGGTTAACAAGGTCAAAGGCTTTCTGAAGGTCAATAGAAATCAAGTTTAGCCAGGAATTAGGTTTTTCGAGGATTTTCCCCATGTGGTCAATAAGAGAAACGAGGTAGTGGGAAGTAGAAGTTGATTTTAGGTTTCCAAATTGTTTCAGGTCAGTAAGAGGTAGGATTTTTTCTTTAGCAAATCTGCAAGGAATCCTTCGTACAATTTTGAAAAAATAGGAGTAAGCGTAATAGGCCGAACACCATCAAAGCCAGGCTTTCCATTTTTCTTTTTCAAAGGGGTAATAAAACCCTGTTTCCAAATTGTTGGAATTTGCCCAGACTTAGTAATTTCGTTAAACAGGAAAGACAAAGGCTTAGACAGGAAGTCACCGAAGGCTCTAATAAGGGGAAACGGGATATCCAAAGGACAAACACTTGTCTTTCTTAGTTTATCAATTCTTCTTTCAATCTCAGACGGGGAAACAGTCGGGAAATAGGGGGATGGGGCTCCTGTTGATGATTGGATTGGCAATGCTGGAAGGCTCTGGACAATGGAAGTGACAAATTTATTTAGATTATTTGCAGTAACATCAGGGGGCTCTGGTAAGTTGAAATTAAGCTGGTCAAGACTCCTGCCACATAGCTTTTTAACCTCGGAATACCAGTTTTTTGGCTTATTAGTGAACAATTCTTCGATCTTATTTTTGTAGTATGATCGTGCCAATTTACGAATTTCTCTTTTAATTGATTTTCTTAATATATTGGCTTGATCGAGTTTACCATTCTTAAACAGCTTCAATTTGGTTCTAATTAGTGTTTTTATTGTTTGATTAATAAAGGGTTTGTCACTTGAGCACCTTTTAAATCTTTTTTCTGGGAAACAAATTTGATATTTATCAATTAGCTTTTTATGAAACGTGGCTGTTTTCTCATCAAGGTTTTGTAAACTATAAATGTCGGACCAGTCTTCAGTACTCAGCCACATACCAAAAGAAAGAAGACCAGAATTTTGAAGGGGGCGGTAAGTGCTATAAGTCTTTGAGAAAGTATGCTTAAAAGTTGAGGAGGGGGACAAAAGAATGGAAAAATGATAACTCCCACCTAATGGGGGCAAAGTTGAGGGAGGGCTGTAAAAATTATACATATTAGTTAAAATAACATCAAGAGAGGTATTTCCCCGAGTCGTCGGTGTTTTAACAATTTGCTTTACTTTAAGTGAAGCACAAAAGGAATCCATTTTAAGGTCGTTGGCATCGCCAACTAAAAAAAGGCCAGCATTGGGGTACTTAGAAATAACAAAATCAGCACTTGCCTGTAATTGCTGGACAAAATTACGTTTTGACTCGATATTTTGATTTGGGGAATAATAGAAAACAGCTATTGCAATAATACTAAATGGACGAGGGAGTACTTTTGATCTAACACTTAGCCAGAGGATTTCATCATACTCGGATAAATTAGGGACTTGAATAACCTTTGGGTAAAGGTGATTCTTAGTAAAAAACAGAACTCCGCCACCTTTTTTCCCGAGTGGGTGGTCTGAAGGACGGAGTTTAATAAACTCTGAATAATTTGTCAGGTGTAGGGACCCTGGATCATGGGATTGAACTTCAGTAACAGCTATAATATCTATCAAATGTGATTCTGAAACCACCTCGAGTTCAGTAAGCTTTTCAAAATTAAGACTTTCAGCATTAGTAACTAAAAGTTTAGGAAAAAAAAACCGATTGGGGAATCGCGACAGGGAAACTTGATGGGTTTGAGAATTTCCTGGGGGGTAGGGTTTTAATTTAATTTTATTATGCTTTGGAGAAGAGGGGTAAGAGAAGGATTTGCTTTGGGGATTTGGATGTGGGGGGACGGGCAAGGATATGGACGAAGCACGAGGACTTATTATATGACAATTATTGGACACAAAAAATCTCAGACCTGAGTCACGTTTACAGGGTAGGCACGAGGGATAAAACGAATGGGCTGGGGTTTCGTAAGGTGCTGGGAAAGGGGGGCTGGGTGGGAATAGTGATTCATGTCCGTCAAGAAATTGCTGGTTTGCGGCGGAGTAGGGAGGGTATGGGGCAGCATACTGTAAAGGGGAAGGAAATAGGAATTCTATATACAGAGAGGAGGAGGAGATAACAAGGGGTAAGGCGGGGGAGTATGTAATCGGGAAGGGTTTATTAATTGTTGGGCTGAAAATGCAGGGGGATAAGAATGGGTGTCGACAGGAACCTGACCAAGGGGAGGATGGGGTCGTGAGTGCTTTCGACGCTGGCCTAAAAAGGGCGGGGCCTCCCCCCGAAATCCATCTCTGTTTTTTGTCAAATTCTTAGAACTAGCATCGTGCACATGCGAAGGTATAGCTTGTGGCTTAGAGAATAACCTACTAAACGACTTTGGTATAAAAACATGATACTTGTCACAACTGAAACAACGACCCGACATAAAAACAGAACAAATTGAAACATGGTCAAACAAGCACGAACTTTTATTGCAAGAACCCGTCAGAAAATATTTGCAAATATGGAGCCGATTACATCTTTTTCCGTGGTTACATTTTGCACGTAAAAAATCCTTGCAAACTGATTTCGTTTTTTCTTTATTTTAAATTACACACTGATCACCATTTTTTTTTTTCCAGCTAATTCTTCCGTTTCCTTCACTTTCATATGCCACAAGTTTCTCATAAACAATTTCAATATCTGCATCGGATTTCGTAGTAACCTTATTAGTCTTTAAAACAAAGGTGTCATTATCCTCTTTCAAATTCAGCATACAACCGGAAGCCGTTAAGTTATTCCTGTATTCGGATAAGGTGGGATTACGTTCATGAATAATTGATTTCATTTCAACATTATTAACCTGACGGTTCCGGTCAATGTCATTGCTAATCACCTGGTTTGTCACTGGTTCAAACACCCTTGACGTCTCAAATGAATTTACGAAGGGAAATATAGCATTTTCTGAATTTTTTAATTTCACTTGATTGACTTCATTATTCTTTGTTATATCACTGTTTTGAGTTACAGATAGGGGTTCCGAAATTACGGTCGAAATGTAGCTTAACAACTCTTCTAGTCTGTCTTTTAATGGTTTAAGAGTATCAAGATTTGTCTGGCAAGCAAAATCTTTAACACAGGGATTTGGATACGTTAAATTTTCTCTGGTAACGTATGAGTAAGGTTCGGTCTGAACTGATACCTCACGTGAGCAGGTTCGTAATTTTCCAATGGTGGCGTTCAGAGTATAGGATGGGTCGACGGAAGAAAAGGTCTGGCACTCAGTCTGACAAGAAACTTCAAGAGGGGGGGGACGTCACTTCATGTTGTAAATAGGGAGAGGCTAGAGTCGACTTCTGCGAAGGGGGGAGCACTGGCGATTTGAGCTCTTGAATTTGGAGAACGAGGGGTGCGAGGTGAAGGTAAAACAGGTGAATTTAAAGAATTTACCTTATTGATTGGCATTTTCTTAGAGGAGCAGTCAGGACAACACCAACTCTCACTCCAATTAGCTGTATTAATTCTGGCACATTTTTCCGCTCCTGCGTGAAACGAGCAATTGCACCCTCCACACTTCACAGAGTTTGAAAAGACTCTAAGCCTACATTCGGGACAAACTAGTCTTTGTCTGACCATTGTTTTTTAAGAGGTTAATGGTCCGGCTGAAAAACCTTGGTTCAACAGTTAACAACACTAGATCCTCACACGTTGGATGCTAGATGAACTTGTAGCCCCTCCCACGGGAACCGTGGGGGAGTAAGTTGTCCCCAAAGACATAGTTTTAAGGTTTATTGACTACGATGAATAAAATGGGTATCTTGGAATTTTAATCCGGTGACTTATGGAAAATAATTGGTGTGAGAGGGGGCCTAGCTACCCTCCAGTTTTTTTGGTCACTTAAATAAGGCACTAGAACTTTTCATTTCCGTTAGAATGAGCCCTCTCGCAAGATTCTAGGACCACTGGGTCGATACGATCACCCCTGGAAAAAAACAAAACAAACAAACAAATAAACACGCATCTGTGATCTACCTTCTGTAAAAAAAATACAAAATTCCACATTTTTGTAGACAGGAGGTTGAAACTATTACAATAGGGTTCTCTGATACGCTAAATCTGATGGTGTGATTTTACGTTAAGATTCTACGACTTTTAGGGGTTGTTTTCCCCTATTTACTAAAATAAGGAAAATTTCCTCAGGTTCGTTATATTTAAATGACTTTCAGGTCTAAAGCAATGACTTCTATTCTTTTTTAATTACTGTCTGTACTATTCTAACCAGTGTTGCCAACGCTTCGGAAGAAAAAGTACCGCAAAACGCTCCAAAATTGTACCACTAATTAAAAAATTGTACCATATCTAGTTTTTGCGTGTCGTGCTACGGGTAAGACGAAAACTTTTTTGCGCTACGCACAAAACCAGAAATTTGATTGTACCAGAATGTACCTTTAGAGGTGAAATGTACCTAAATGGTACAATTGTACCGCTGTTGGCAACACTGCTTAGGAGACCTTCTCGATTGTTGTATGAATTAAAATTAGGGTAATGGTCTCTTTCTCAGTATACAAGCATATACTGACAAATTCCAAGCTACACTTTAGGCTACACTTTGTAATTCTTAGAATTCCTGTGAAAGCCCAAATTTAAGTTTGCTCTTTGATAGTAATTTCCAAATGACTCATGACGCTTCACTTTGTAACTCTCAAAATTCCTGTGAAAGCCAAAATTTAAATTTGCTATTTGATGGTAATTTACAAATGATTCATGAAGCTTCACTTTGCAACTCTTAAAATTCCTGTGAAAGCCAAAATTTAAATTTGCTCTTTGATGGTAATTTCGAAATGACTCACGAGGCTTCACCTTGCAACTATTGAAATTCCTGTGAAAGCCAAAATTTAAATTTGCTCTTTGATGGTAATTTCCAAATGACTCATGAGGCCACATTTTGTAACTCTTAAAATTCCTCGGAAAGCCAAGCTCTAATTTTTTTTTCCTTAATGGTGATTTCCAAAGAACTCATGATGCTACACTTTACAACTCTTATTGCATTATAATAATATGATAATCGCTATTCAGAATTCAAATTAATCTTATTTTTTTTTTATAGCGGTTGGTTCTTTCCATTTTCCTATATTTTATATACCTCCAGGGTGCCTAGACCTTTCTTTCCCAGACCAGGTTATAACGTGGACGATCGGAAAATTACATTTTCCTTCTCAGAATAAAGAGAACAAAGTATCAGATATCTTCTTTCAAAGATATTTGGGAGACCTCCTTTCTCCTGCAGAGACCATTTTGGTGTCACTCCTCCAAATACCTATTTTATCTCTTCACCTATTTTGTACTTACCCTACTGATGGCTGTGCTGCTTAACGCTATATTATGACCGCAAGAGGCCAAAAACAGGCACCTAAATAAATGTGTAAAGGAAAACTTAAAACTCTAGAAGAGAAAACAAATAAAAACTACAATTCCCTCTGCTCACTGCGTACTGACGCCCAATCAAATCTTATTGTACAATATTGTACCACATTTTGTAAAATGTACCAGGAACTTTTTGATTGTACCAGAATGTACCTTTAGAGGTGAAATGTACCAAAATGGTGCAATTGTACCACTGTTGGCAACATTGGGTAAAATGTACCAAAATGGTACAATTGTACCGAACTCTTGCTTGTAGAGATTTTTGTTCCTTTCAAGCTTGATTTGCATATTCTATTGAATTTTCACTCGTTTTAATATTTATTTACTCATTTATATTAGTACCTGTTGTCTGTTTGTTTATTTTTTTTTTCAAATTTGGTTTCAATTACATTTCGATAGAAAGATGTTTTGGTTTGTTTTAGGCTTGATTCGCATTGTTACGCTTTTATTCGCTTTACTCGTTTTAAGATTTATTTATTCACTTATGCTGCTACATATTGTATGCTTTTGCTGTGATTGTTTATTTAATTTCTGTTCGTTTCAGGTTTCATTTAATCCTTAATAGTAATTTCTGGTCGTTTTGAGTTAGAGTTATTTTAGGCTTCTATTTCCTCTCATCTTTAGTTTAATATGACCTTTACTTTTCTTTAGAAAACTAATGTTTCCGAAAGTTTTTTTTTTCTAAATTGATTTCTGTTCGTTTTTGCGTTTCAAGCTTTTCGAAATTCCCTCTTTCAAATTAATTCATGTCTTCCAAAATAAATTAACAGTTTTGACAAAAAATAATGAAGTTAAACTGAAAATTGGATATATAATCAATATATATTAAATAAGGGGATTTGGTTTATCTGATCTTTGAACTATTATCAATACCTTCGCAAAACACCTAGTATGCCCTCCGGACATAATATACAACACTTGCACCCGGGCTCTGGGGGGGGGGGGGGGGGTTGCATTGACCCTAGAATTTTCGTTATCCGATCTTTCGACTTACTTTAACAAAATAGATATCTCAAAAATTCGATCAGATGGATTTGGGATAAAAAGGCATGAGTACTAGCAGCGCTTTGGTTCCTTTTGACACTTAAAAAGGGAAATAGAATTTTCTGTTTCCAATAGAATGAGCCCCTGACGAAGTGAAATTATCATTCCTTCCAAAAAAACCTTATCTGCCCCTCTTTCATTATTTACAGCACTTGTCTCCGGGTTCTGAAGTGCTGATTAAACCCTGGAGTTTCTATTATATGATCGTTGGTCTATTTTACATATATATAATATGTACACATGTTAATGTTCATATAATTATATTTATAAATAGACATACTTATATGGATATATTTTATAATTATATTAATATATATAGTTTTGTTTTATTTTATTATATCATTAAATGCTCATTAGGGACCTTTGTCCTCTTGGCTTTCTTTTTAGGTTTCCTTAATTCTTTATTTTGAAAAGAGACTTGCTTTTAATCCTGTTTGCATTTTCTTCCCAAAACCGACTGAATCATTATTGTTTAAATCAACTATAACTGAAAGTCCTTGAAATGCACTGGCTTTCCAGAGACCACTCCCTTCGTTTTGTTCATTATCTGAGTCTCTATGAAATTATTTCAAATAGTTAGTAACAGTTTTTTAAAACAATTAATGACATTCAAAATTTTCGTGTCCTCTGCACTTATTTCGTGGTAGAATTGAATTTTGCTATTAACTTATCATTATTTTAAGTGTTATATGCTGATAATTTTATAATTTATTTTAAAATGAAGAGAGGTGTCTAAGCTCTTTTGGTCATCCTCTTTAAAACGTCACCGTCCTAATTCACATGTATAATCTTATTGTACTTTTTCTACTTTAGATAACTCGTGGATCTGCTAAGCAGTGGTCTTAACCCAGATTAAACAAACAAAAAAACTAGTTTTTATGGCACTTGGTATTAACCAAGTGACATATAGCAGTCGCCAATTCTGTCGGTCTGTCTGTCGGTCTGTCGGTCTGTCGGTCTGTCTGTCTGTCCCGGTTTTGCTACTTTAGGCACTTCCAGGTAAGCTAGGACGATGAAATTTGGCAAGCGTATCAGGGACCGGACCAGATTAAATTAGAAATAGTCGTTTTCCCGATTTGACCATCTGGGGGGGAGTGGCGGCCCGGTTAATTCGCAAAAAATAGAAAAAATGAAGTATTTTTAACTTATCAGCGGGTATTTGGATCTTAATGAAATTTGATGTTTGGAATGATATTGTGTCTTAGAGCTCTTATTTTTAATCCCGACCGGATCTGATGACGTTGGGGGGAGTTGGAGGGGGAAAACCTAAAGTCCCGGTTTTGCTACTTTAGGCACTTCCAGGTAAGCTAGGACGATGAAATTTGGCAAGCGTATCAGGGACCGGACCAGATTAAATTAGAAATAGTCGTTTTCCCGATTTGACCATCTGGGGGGGGGGAGAAGGGGCCGGTTAATTCGGAAAAATAGAAAAAATGAAGTATTTTTAACTTATGAGCGGGTGATTGGATCTTAATGAAATTTGATGTTTGGAATGATATTGTGTCTCAGAGCTCTTATTTTAAATCCCGACTGGGTCTGATGACATTGGGGGGAGTTGGAGGGGGGAAACCTAAAATCTTGGAAAACACTTAGAGTAGAGGGATCGGGATGAAACTTGATGGGAAAAATAAGCGCAAGTCCCAGATACATGATTGACATAATCGGAACTTATTTGCTCTCTTTGGGGTAGTTGGGAGGGGGGGAGTAAGTCTTAAAAATTAGAAAAATGAGGTATTTTCAACTTACGAACGGGTGATCGGATCTCAATGAAATTTGATGTTTAGAAGGATATCGTGTCTTAGAGCTCTTATTTTAAATCCCGACCGGATCTGGTGATGGGGGCGGGGAGTTGGGAGGGGGAAACCTGAAACTTGGAAAACACTTAGAGTGGAGGGATCGGGATGAAACATGGTGGGAAAAATAAACATAAGTCCTAGATAGATGATTGACATAAACGGAACGGATCCGCTCTCTTTTGGGTAGTTGGGGGGGGGTTAATTCTGAAAAATTAGAAAAAATGAGGTATTTTTAACTTACGAATGGGTGATTGGATCTCCATGAAATTTGATTTTTAGAAGGATATCGTGGCTCAAAGCTCTTATTTTAAATCCTGACCGGATCTGGTGACATTGGGGGAAGTTTGGGGTGGGGAGACCTAAAATGATGGGAAACCCTTAGATTGGAAGGATTGGGATGAAACTTGGTTGGAAAAATAAGCAAAAGTCTTGCATACGTAATTTACATAATTGGAATGGATCCGCTCAATTGCGGGGGGGGGGGGGTAATTCTGAAAAATAAGAAAAATAACGTATTTTTAACTTACGAAGGAGTGATCGGATCTTCATGAAACTTCATATTTAGAAGGACCTCGTAACTCTGATATCTTATTTTAAATCTCAACCGGATCAAACGTAATTGGGGGGGGGGGCAGTTGGGGGGACCGGAAATCTTAGAAAATACTTAAAGCGGTGAGATCAGGATGAAACTGGATGGGAAGAATAGAAACCTGTCTAAGATACGTGACTGACATAACTGGACCGGATCTGCTCTCTTTGGTGGAATTGGGAGGGGGGAGGTAATTTTGAAAATTGAGGTATTTGTAACTTACGAAAGGGTGACCAGATCTTAATGAAATTTGATATTTAGAAGGATCTTGTGCTATAAAGTTTAACTTTAGGTTCTGACCTTCTCACAAGTGCCAAATGAGCTCTTGGCTCTTGGCTCTTCCGACCTCGTCCAAATGTGCTCTTGGCTCTTCCGACCTCGTACCATATGAGCTCTCGGCTCTTCCGACCTCGTCACAAGTGCCATATGAGCTCTTAGCTCTTGTTTATTAACTGAAAGCAAAGAGCGACATTGAAACTTAAAACGAACAGAAATTACTCCGTGTAGGAAAAGGGCTGTTTCCTTCTCAACGCCCCACTTTTTACGTTATAGTTTGACTCTTTCTCTCAATTCTACTTTATTAAACAGAAAAAAACTTTAGCGTAAAGAGCGGGGCGTTGAGAAGAGAACAGCCCCTTTCATACACGGAGTAATTTCTGTTCGTTTTAATTTTTAATGTCGCTCCTTACTTTCAGTTAAAAAAAAACAAGTTTTTTTTGTTTAATTTCTGAATGTTTTTGAATTAATGCATGTTTGATTTTGGCTCTCCGAACATAAATTATTAAAATGAAATTTGCATATTAATTATTTTTTGGCTAAATGGCTTTCTCTTAGTTTTGATAAGACGATTTTGAGAAATAAGGGGTGGGGAAGGAGGCCTAGTTGCCGTCCAATTTTATGGTTACTTAAATAGGCAACTAGAACTTTAAATTTTGAACGAACGTTTTTATTAGTAGAAAATATACGTAACTTGAGAATTAACTTATGTAACAAAATTCTATATTCTTATATTTTTATTATGTATATGAGAGGGTTTGTCCCTTCGTTAATACCTTACTCTTTACTCTAAAGCTAAAGTTTTGTCCCAATTCTTTAAGAATGACCCCTGAATCAGAAAGACCATGGGATAAATAGTTGAAATTACTAAAATACTTTAGCATAAAGAACGAGGTATTTAGGAGGAGAAGAACCCCTCATATACGCAATAACCTCTGTTCATTTTAAGTTTTAATGCTACTCCTTACTTTCAATTGAAAAAACTTTTTTATGTTTATTTTTTCATTGGCTTAGAGAATAACCTACTAAACGACTTTGGTATAAAAACATGATACTTGTCACAACTGAAACAACGACCCGACATAAAAACAGAACAAATTGAAACATGGTCAAACAAGCACGAACTTTTATTGCAAGAACCCGTCAGAAAATATTTGCAAATATGGAGCCGATTACATCTTTTTCCGTGGTTACATTTTGCACGTAAAAAATCCTTGCAAACTGATTTCGTTTTTTCTTTATTTTAAATTACACACTGATCACCATTTTTTTTTTCCAGCTAATTCTTCCGTTTCCTTCACTTTCATATGCCACAAGTTTCTCATAAACAATTTCAATATCTGCATCGGATTTCGTAGTAACCTTATTAGTCTTTAAAACAAAGGTGTCATTATCCTCTTTCAAATTCAGCATACAACCGGAAGCCGTTAAGTTATTCCTGTATTCGGATAAGGTGGGATTACGTTCATGAATAATTGATTTCATTTCAACATTATTAACCTGACGGTTCCGGTCAATGTCATTGCTAATCACCTGGTTTGTCACTGGTTCAAACACCCTTGACGTCTCAAATGAATTTACGAAGGGAAATATAGCATTTTCTGAATTTTTTAATTTCACTTGATTGACTTCATTATTCTTTGTTATATCACTGTTTTGAGTTACAGATAGGGGTTCCGAAATTACGGTCGAAATGTAGCTTAACAACTCTTCTAGTCTGTCTTTTAATGGTTTAAGAGTATCAAGATTTGTCTGGCAAGCAAAATCTTTAACACAGGGATTTGGATACGTTAAATTTTCTCTGGTAACGTATGAGTAAGGTTCGGTCTGAACTGATACCTCACGTGAGCAGGTTCGTAATTTTCCAATGGTGGCGTTCAGAGTATAGGATGGGTCGACGGAAGAAAAGGTCTGGCACTCAGTCTGACAAGAAACTTCAAGAGGGGGGGACGTCACTTCATGTTGTAAATAGGGAGAGGCTAGAGTCGACTTCTGCGAAGGGGGGAGCACTGGCGATTTGAGCTCTTTTAAGATATTAAGCATCTTAGCTCTTGAATTTGGAGAACGAGGGGTGCGAGGTGAAGGTAAAACAGGTGAATTTAAAGAATTTACCTTATTGATTGGCATTTTCTTAGAGGAGCAGTCAGGACAACACCAGCTCTCACTCCAATTAGCTGTATTAATTCTGGCACATTTTTCCGCTCCTGCGTGAAACGAGCAATTGCACCCTCCACACTTCACAGAGTTTGAAAAGACTCTAAGCCTACATTCGGGACAAACTAGTCTTTGTCTGACCATTGTTTTTTAAGAGGTTAATGGTCCGGCTGAAAAACCTTGGTTCAACAGTTAACAACACTAGATCCTCACACGTTGGATGCTAGATGAACTTGTAGCCCCTCCCACGGGGACCGTGGGGGAGTAAGTTGTCCCCAAAGACATAGTTTTAAGGTTTATTGACTACGATGAATAAAATGGGTATCTTGGAATTTTAATCCGGTGACTTATGGAAAATAATTGGTGTGAGAGGGGGCCTAGCTACCCTCCAGTTTTTTTGGTCACTTAAATAAGGCACTAGAACTTTTCATTTCCGTTAGAATGAGCCCTCTCGCAAGATTCTAGGACCACTGGGTCGATACGATCACCCCTGGAAAAAAACAAAACAACAAAAAAAACAAACAAACAAATAAACACGCATCTGTGATCTACCTTCTGTAAAAAAAATACAAAATTCCACATTTTTGTAGACAGGAGGTTGAAACTATTACAATAGGGTTCTCTGATACGCTAAATCTGATGGTGTGATTTTACGTTAAGATTCTACGACTTTTAGGGGTTGTTTCCCCCTATTTTCTAAAATAAGGAAAATTTTCTCAGGTTCGTTATATTTAAATGACTTTCAGGTCTAAAGCAATGACTTCTATTCTTTTTTAATTACTGTCTGTACTATTCTAACCAGTGTTGCCAACGCTTCGGAAGAAAAAGTACCGCAAAACGCTCCAAAATTGTACCACTAATTAAAAAATTGTACCATATCTAGTTTTTGCGTGTCGTGCTACGGGTAAGACGAAAACTTTTTTGCGCTACGCACAAAACCAGAAATTTGATTATACCAGAATGTACCTTTAGAGGTGAAATGTACCTAAATGGTACAATTGTACCGCTGTTGGCAACACTGCTTAGGAGACCTTCTCGACTGTTGTATGAATTAAAATTAGGGTAATGGTCTCTTTCTCAGTATACAAGCATATACTGACAAATTCCAAGCTTCACTTTAGGCTACACTTTGTAATTCTTAGAATTCCTGTGAAAGCCCAAATTTAAGTTTGCTCTTTGATAGTAATTTCCAAATGACTCATGACGCTTCACTTTGTAACTCTCAAAATTCCTGTGAAAGCCAAAATTTAAATTTGCTATTTGATGGTAATTTACAAATGATTCATGAAGCTTCACTTTGCAACTCTTAAAATTCCTGTGAAAGCCAAAATTTAAATTTGCTCTTTGATGGTAATTTCGAAATGACTCACGAGGCTTCACCTTGCAACTATTGAAATTCCTGTGAAAGCCAAAATTTAAATTTGCTCTTTGATGGTAATTTACAAATGATTCATGAGGCTTCACTTTGCAACTCTTAAAATTCCTGTGAAAGCCAAAATTTAAATTTGCTCTTTGATGGTAATTTCGAAATGACTCACGAGGCTTCACCTTGCAACTATTGAAATTCCTGTGAAAGCCAAAATTTAAATTTGCTCTTTGATGGTAATTTCCAAATGACTCATGAGGCCACATTTTGTAACTCTTAAAATTCCTCGGAAAGCCAAGCTCTAATTTTTTTTCCTTAATGGTGATTTCCAAAGAACTCATGATGCTACACTTTACAACTCTTATTGCATTATAATAATATGATAATCGCTATTCAGAATTCAAATTAATCTTATTTTTTATCTTTTTTTTTATAGCGGTTGGTTCTTTCCATTTTCCTATATTTTATATACCTCCAGGGTGCCTAGACCTTTCTTTCCCAGACCAGGTTATAACGTGGACGATCGGAAAATTACATTTTCCTTCTCAGAATAAAGAGAACAAAGTATCAGATATCTTCTTTCAAAGATATTTGGGAGACCTCCTTTCTCCTGCAGAGACCATTTTGGTGTCACTCCTCCAAATACCTATTTTATCTCTTCACCTATTTTGTGCTTACCCTACTGATGGCTGTGCTGCTTAACGCTATATTATGACCGCAAGAGGCCAAAAACAGGCACCTAAATAAATGTGTAAAGGAAAACTTAAAACTCTAGAAGAGAAAACAAATAAAAACTACAATTCCCTCTGCTCACTGCGTACTGACGCCCAATCAAATCTTATTGTACAATATTGTACCACATTTTGTAAAATGTACCAGGAACTTTTTGATTGTACCAGAATGTACCTTTAGAGATGAAATGTACCAAAATGGTGCAATTGTACCACTGTTGGCAACATTGGGTAAAATGTACCAAAATGGTACAATTGTACCGAACTCTTGCTTGTAGAGATTTTTGTTCCTTTCAAGCTTGATTTGCATATTCTATTGAATTTTCACTCGTTTTAATATTTATTTACTCATTTATATTAGTACCTGTTGTCTGTTTGTTTATTTTTTTTTTCAAATTTGGTTTCAATTACATTTCGATAGAAAGATGTTTTGGTTTGTTTTAGGCTTGATTCGCATTGTTACGCTTTTATTCGCTTTACTCGTTTTAAGATTTATTTATTCACTTATGCTGCTACATATTGTATGCTTTTGCTGTGATTGTTTATTTAATTTCTGTTCGTTTCAGGTTTCATTTAATCCTTAATAGTAATTTCTGGTCGTTTTGAGTTAGAGTTATTTTAGGCTTCTATTTCCTCTCATCTTTAGTTTAATATGACCTTTACTTTTCTTTAGAAAACTAATGTTTCCGAAAGTTTTTTTTTTCTAAATTGATTTCTGTTCGTTTTTGCGTTTCAAGCTTTTCGAAATTCCCTCTTTCAAATTAATTCATGTCTTCCAAAATAAATTAACAGTTTTGACAAAAAATAATAAAGTTAAACTGAAAATTGGATATATAATCAATATATATTAAATAAGGGGATTTGGTTTATCTGATCTTTGAACTATTATCAATACCTTCGCAAAACACCTAGTATGCCCTCCGGACATAATATACAACACTTGCACCCGGGCTCTGGGGGGGGGGGGGTTGCATTGACCCTAGAATTTTCGTTATCCGATCTTTCGACTTACTTTAACAAAATAGATATCTCAAAAATTCGATCAGATGGATTTGGGATAAAAAGGCATGAGTACTAGCAGCGCTTTGGTTCCTTTTGACACTTAAAAAGGGAAATAGAATTTTCTGTTTCCAATAGAATGAGCCCCTGACGAAGTGAAATTATCATTACTTCCAAAAAAACCTTATCTGCCCCTCTTTCATTATTTACAGCACTTGTCTCCGGGTTCTGAAGTGCTGATTAAACCCTGGAGTTTCTATTATATGATCGTTGGTCTATTTTACATATATATAATATGTACACATGTTAATGTTCATATAATTATATTTATAAATAGACATACTTATATGGATATATTTTATAATTATATTAATATATATAGTTTTGTTTTATTTTATTATATCATTAAATGCTCATTAGGGACCTTTGTCCTCTTGGCTTTCTTTTTAGGTTTCCTTAATTCTTTATTTTGAAAAGAGACTTGCTTTTAATCCTGTTTGCATTTTCTTCCCAAAACCGACTGAATCATTATTGTTTAAATCAACTATAACTGAAAGTCCTTGAAATGCACTGGCTTTCCAGAGACCACTCCCTTCGTTTTGTTCATTATCTGAGTCTCTATAAAATTATTTCAAATAGTTAGTAACAGTTTTTTAAAACAATTAATGACATTCAAAATTTTCGTGTCCTCTGCACTTATTTCGTGGTAGAATTTAATTTTGCTATTAACTTATCATTATTTTAAGTGTTAAATGCTGATAATTTTATAATTTATTTTAAAATGAAGAGAGGTGTCTAAGCTCTTTTGGTCATCCTCTTTAAAACGTCACCGTCCTAATTCACATGTATAATCTTATTGTACTTTTTCTACTTTAGATAACTCGTGGATCTGCTAAGCAGTGGTCTTAACCCAGATTAAACAAACAAAAAAACTAGTTTTTTATTAACTGAAAGTAAAGAGCGACATTGAAACTTAAAACGAACAGAAATTACTCCGTGTAGGAAAAGGGCTGTTTCCTTCTCAACGCCCCACTTTTTACGTTATAGTTTGACTCTTTCTCTCAATTCTACTTTATTAAACAGAAAAAAACTTTAGCGTAAAGAGCGGGGCGTTGAGAAGAGAACAGCCCCTTTCATACACGGGGTAATTTCTGTTCGTTTTAATTTTTAATGTCGCTCCTTACTTTCAGTTAAAAAAAAACAAGTTTTTTTTGTTTAATTTCTGAATGTTTTTGAATTAATGCATGTTTGATTTTGGCTCTCCGAACATAAATTATTAAAATGAAATTTGCATATTAATTATTTTTTGGCTAAATGGCTTTCTCTTAGTTTTGATAAGACGATTTTGAGAAATAAGGGGTGGGGAAGGAGGCCTAGTTGCCGTCCAATTTTATGGTTACTTAAATAGGCAACTAGAACTTTAAATTTTTAACGAACGTTTTTATTAGTAGAAAATATACGTAACTTGAGAATTAACTTATGTAACAAAATTCTATATTCTTATATTTTTATTATGTATATGAGAGGGTTTGTCCCTTCGTTAATACCTTACTCTTTACTCTAAAGCTAAAGTTTTGTCCCAATTCTTTAAGAATGACCCCTGAATCAGAAAGACCATGGGATAAATAGTTGAAATTACTAAAATACTTTAGCATAAAGAACGAGGTATTTAGGAGGAGAAGAACCCCTCATATACGCAATAACCTCTGTTCATTTTAAGTTTTAATGCTACTCCTTACTTTCAATTGAAAAAACTTTTTTATGTTTATTTTTTCATTGTTTTTTTTTATAGTAATGCTAGAAAATCCCTCACCCTTTTCATTGAATTTCTCTTCCCCCATGACATATTTATCCAAGGAAAGATCCTCCCACATAGCCCCCTACCCTCAACCCATCCCCCAAACCAAAAAATCCCCCTGAAAACGTCTATATACTTCCCAATAACCACTACTGTATGTAAGCACTGGTCAAAGTTTGTAACTTGCCGCCTCTCCCCTTGGGACTGTGGGGGAATAAGTCATCCCCAAAGACATAGTTATTATAGCTTTCGACTATGCTGAACAAAATGGCTATCTCAAAATTTTGCTCCGTTGACTTTTGGAAAAAGAGCGTGGGAGGGGTTCTAGGTGGCCTCCAGTTTTTTTATCACTTAAAAAGGGCACTAGAACTTTTCATTTCTGTTAGAATAAGCCCTCTTGTGACATTCTAGGACCACTTGGGCGATACGATGACCCCTGGGAAAAAAACAAAAAAAAAACAAAGAAACACGCACCCGTGACCCGGCATCATAGTTTTTGTATAATCATAACCATCATAGTTTTTGTAAGACAAAGGAAAGAAATTAACTCACTCAAAAATTCGTCGACAAAATATTGATCGGACTAAATGCAGTAAAAGATGAAAAATTGTTGATAGTGTCTTCTTCATTACCTCATGAAAATTCAGTCAAGGTTGTTTTTATTATCATTTTCAAAATTTTGGCTGTATGACTTGTAGCCATCTTGTGCGAAATATAATCTAAAACAAAGGAAAGAGATCAACTCCCTCAATAATCTGTCATAAGAAATATTGATTAAACTTAAACTGCAAAAAAGCATATTATATAAAAATATCCCTGCATGTACAAGAAGGTATAAAATCTGGAGGAATCCCTGCATCGAGGGAATACTTTTATTCTTTCGTTGTTCCGTTAAAAGGACAATTTTAGATCCTTAGAACTTCAGTTTTCCACAGATATAAAATGAATGAGCACACAGACACTAAAATTTTCCAAAAAAATAGCAAATTGCATCAAAACTTTTAAAATAAAATCTGAGAATAAATTAGTGGCCAACCCCTGTATCAGAGATTTTTCAAATCGCTTTCTCAATGGTCTGCACCAAGACAATCTTTCTTTTCTGCTTCTATTTCGCGTATTCTTAGGGAAATACAAAAAAGGTGCTGGGGTATCCCAAAGCCTGTATGAGGTGGCTAAGCACCTTAACGTTTTCATTAATGGTGTTCAAATCTGTTAGGCAAGTTAAGCGCAACACATTTCGTAAGTCACTAAACGCTACCTCATATCGGTCCCTTAAGGTCAATCTCCGTGGTTTGAAGCCAATGCTATTTTCCTATAGCAGTGAAATGCATATTAGCAGCAGACACAAGCAGATTCTTTGATGAAAAAATTATTGTGGCTTCATTGAAAGCTTTAACATGAATAGGCCGAACGAATTTGCATTTTTATTCTTTAGAGCTTCATAAAAAATTAATTGGGGGGGACACCTCTAATTTTTAAAAGTGGTAATAAAATTACTTTTGGAAGATGTAGAGAATTGTAAAGTAGCCTCTCGATTTGCCACAAGATTTCAAAATTTTTGGCCGTGAATTTTTTTTTTATTATCATCAGTTTCCTTTAAAATTTGCCATTTAAGATATTCTTCCTTTACTATTTAAAAGAGTTGTACTAATCATACAGCCTTGATTTTTGTGTCATTTTGTAGATCGTATACTGATTAATAATCCCAAAGATTCTTAAATTTGTAGTTATGAGAGATGATTTTTAGCAATAATTCTTAGTATTCAAGATTTTCTCCTTTCTCATTGGCTTAAGCACTCCTTAAGGGGTTTGCCAGAATATCATTAAGAATGTTGACATCTCCTTATTATTACGACCAGATTTAAAAGGAAGTTGAAAACATGTATAATTGGCAACAACACCTTGAGGCAATATCATTTTTAACACCTCATACGAATGGGAATTTGTTAGGTTACACGGCTGTTACAAAGCAGATAAAATTATTGGCCTTTCAAAGTAAAGAAACACCGATTGTAGGCCTATAAAATGCATGAACATTATTTTTAAAAAGAACATCATTCTTAAAAACACATCATTTTAAACATTATTGGCCTTTAAAAGTAAAGAAACACCGATTGTAGGCCTATAAAATATATGAACATTGTTTTTAAAAAGAACATTATTCTTAAAAACAAATCATTTTAAACATTATTGGCCTTTAAAAGTAAAGAAACACCGATTGTAGACCTATAAAATGTATGAATGTTATTTTTAAAAAGAACATTATTCTTAAAAAGAACATTATTCTTAAAAACACATCATTTTAAACATTATTGGCCTTTAAAAGTAAAGAAAGACCGATTGTACGCCTATAAAGTGTATGAACTTTATTTTTAAAAAGAACAATATTCTTAAAGACACATTATTTTAAACATTATTGGCCTTTAAAAGTAAAGAAACACTGATTGTAGGCCTTTAAAATGTATGAACATTATTTTTAAAAAGAAAGTTATTCTTAAAAAGAACATTATTCTTAAAAACACATTATTTTAAACATTATCGGCCTTTAGGGGTAAAGAAATAACGATTGTAGGCCTATAAAATGTATGAATATTATTTTAAAAAAAGAACGTTATTCTTTAAAACACATTATTTTAAACATTATTGGCTCTTAAAAGTAAAGAAACGCCGATTGTAGGCCTATAAAATATACGAACATTATTTTTTTTAATCTAAAGTTGTAGGATATTCGTCCATTTTAGTTCCACGGGATCTCATTTTATTCCCAATAGTGCCGTACCTTAGAATATTTTGGTTTTTCCCCAACGTCTCATATAGTTGACGATTTATAGGCTCGTTCATAAATGACTGATTACCCCGGTTTGGAACCGCGGTAATTATATACTTTGCTTTACAGAGTAATGCATATACTATTAAATTAATGTCATTTAAAGTCATATGTTCCTGAAGGTACATAACAAACATTGGGCAATCTTGCCCTGGGATCATAAATACAGGTAAGGGAGGAAGGAAACCTCTTAGGGGTATTTAATAAATTTTTGAATCTACTTATATTTATATACTATTCATCAAAAACAAGAGCTAAGAGCTCATATGGCACTTGTGACGAGCTCAAGAGGAGCCAAGAACTCATGTGATATGAGCTCTAGTAAAATTCTAAGAATCAATAGCTTGCTTTAAGAGGAAAATCAAAGGCTTAATGCCGGTCGGGATTTAAAACAAGAGCTCTGAGATACGAGGTCCTTCTAAATATCAAAATTCATTAAGATCCGATCGCCCACTTGTAAGTTAAAAATACCTCAATTTTTCTAATTTTTCCTCTCCCTTCAGCCCCCAAGATGGTCAAATTTGGGAAAACAACTGTAAAGAGTCAATTAGTGCAGCTCCCTGACATGCCTACCAATTGTTATCGTCCTAGCACATCCGGAAGCGCCAAAATCACCAAAGCACTGAACCACACCACCTAAGTCCCCCCAAAAAAACCGGATCCAGCCCGGTTACGTCAATTACGTATCTACGACGTTTATAAGCATTTTCCAAGATTTATGGTTTCCCCCTCCAACTCCCCCCCCCCAATGTTAACAGATCTGGTCGGTATTTGAAAGAATAGCTTTGAGACATGAGTTTTTTTTAATTATCAGATTTTATTAAGATCCGGTCACACATTCTTAAGTTAAAAACACTTCAATTTTTCAAATTTTTCCAAATTAACAACTTCCAGCTCCCCCAAAGAGAACTGATCCATACCAATAATATCAATCTCGTATCTAAAGCTTGTGCTTATTCTTCCCATCAAGTTTCATTCCGATCTCTCCACTCTAAGTGTTTTCCAAGATTTCCGGTTTCCAAGGTTTCTGTTTTTCCCTCCAATCCTCTATATCCTTGGATCCAATTCGAATTGAAAATGGATTATCTGAGACATAAGATTCTTCTATATATTAAGTTTTATTAAGATCCGATCACCCATTTGTAAGATACCTCGATTTTCACGTTTTCAAAGAATTCCGGTTCCCCCCTCCAGCTCCCTTCAATGTCATCGGATCTGGTCGGGATTTAAAATGAGAGTTTTAAAGCACAAGATCCTTCTAGATATCAAATTTTATTCAGATCTGAACACCCGTTCGCAAGTTACAAATACCTCATTTTTTATAATTTTACCGAATTACTTCCCCCCCCCACTCCACCCAAGAGAGCAGATCCGAGCCGGTTATGCCAGTCACCTATCTTGGACGTGTGCTTATTCGTTCCACCAAGTTTCATCCTGATCTCTCCGCTTTAAGCGTTTTCCAATATTTCCGCCCCCCCCCCACTAATGACACTGGATCTGGTAGGGATTTAAAATGGGAGATCTGGTTTTCGAGGTCCTTCTAAATATGAAATTTCATTAAGGTACGATCGCTCTTTCATAAGTTAAAACACCTAATTTTGTGTATTTTTTTAGAATTAACCCTCCCCCTCCCCCCAACTCCCCTAAAGAGAGCAGATCCGTTCCGGCTATGTCAATCCCGTTTCTAGGACTTGTACTTATTTTTACCATCAAGTTTCATCACGACCCCTATACTCTAAGTGTTTTCTGAGACATGATATCCTTGGAAATATCAAATTTCAATAAGGTCCAATCTCTCCTTCGTAAGTTGAAAATACCTTATTTTTTTATTTTTCAGAATTAACCCTCCTCCTCCCAACTCTCCCGAAGAGAGCAGATCCGCTCCAGTTGCGTCAATCTCATATCTAGGACTTACGATGGTTTTTACCACCAAGTTTCATTCCGATCCCCCCACTCTATGCGTTTCCCATAATTTTTGGTTCCCCCTTCCAGTTTCCCCCCAATATCACCGGATCCGTTCGGAATTTAAAATAAGAGCTATGAGACACGATATCCTTCCAAACATCAAATTTCATTGATATCTGATGACTCTTTCCTAAGTTAAAAATACCTCATTTTTTCTAATTTGTCAGAATTAACCCTTCCCTCTCCCAACTCCCCCAAAGAGAGTGGATCCGTCCAGTTACGTCAATCACGTATCTACGATATTTGCTTATTCTACCCACCAAGTTTTATCCCGATATCTTCACTCTAATCATTTTCCAAGATTTTTGGTTTCCCCCTCCGCCTCTGGCTACTGTCGCCGGATCTTGTCAGGGTTTGTGACAAGAGTGCTGAAGCACAAGATCCTTCTAAATATGAAGTTTCATTAAGATCTTATCACCCGTCCATAAATTACAAATACCTCATTTTTCTATTTTTTCCAAGTTACCCTCCCCCCAACTCTCCCAAAGAGTGTGGATCTGGTCCAGTTACGTCGGTTACGTATCTTGGATGTGTGCTTATTGTGGGGTCCCCCCCACAACTCCCCCCAATGAAACTGGATTCAGCCAGATCTAAAATAAAAGATCTGAGTTGCAAGATCCTTCTAAATATGAGATTTCATTAAGATTCGATCACTCCTTCGTAACTTAAAAATACCTCATTTTTTCGAATTAACCGTCCCTCCACTCCCCCCTACAGACGGTCGAGTCAGATAAATGACTATTTCTAATTTAATCTTGTCTGGTACTGATTTTTCTCATTTTTCACAATTAACCCTCCTCCCTATTTCTCCAAATAGAGCGGACCCGTTCCGAATATGTCAATCACGTATCTAGGATTTGTTCTCATTTTTTCCACCAAGTTTCAAACCGGTTTTTTTTCTGAATTAACCGTCTCCCCACTCCCCACAGATGATCGAATTGGGAAAATGACTATTTCTAATTTAATCTAGTCTGGTTCCTGAAACGCCTGCCAAATTTCATCGTCCAAGCTTATCTGGAAGTGCCTAAACTAGCAAAACAGGGAAAGACAGACAGACAGACTGACAGAATTTACGATCACTATATGTCACTTTGTAAATACTAAGTGCCTCAAAAACTTGCTAATACCACAGAAATTTACGAAACTTTTTCTAAGACCTTTTAAGCCCTGGAAGCAAGAGATAAATTAGGGTCCAACTCGGTGTCTTCAAGTATCGCCCTGATTTACGAACAATTAGCTACAACTGAAGCCCAGCTGGAGAAAATAAGAAGTCATCTGCTGGAAAATATAACCAATCAAACAATTCGTGGTAACAAACTGTAGTAAGGAGCGACCCGGCTCAATAGTAACCGAAACTCTAAAAAATGGAATTTTGATCATCAAAAGAATCGCATTTTAATGCTGATTTTAAATATATAAGTTTCATCAAGACCATTTATACCCATCGAAAGTTACGAGCCTGAGAAAATTTGCCTCATTTTAGAAAATAGGGGGAAACACCCCCTAAAAGTCATACAATCTTAACACCATCAGATTCAGCGTATCAAAGAACCATAGTGTAGAAGTTTCAAGCTCCTATCTACAAAAATGTGAAATTTCACATTTTTTTTGCCAGAAGATAGATCACGGATGCGTGTTTATTTGTTTTTGTTTTTTTTTCCTTTTTTTTTCCAGGGGTGATCTTATCGACTGAGTGGTCCTAGAATGTCGCAAGAAGGCTAATTCTTATGGAAATTAAAAGTTCTAGTGCCCTTTTTAAGTGACCAAAAAATTGGAGGGCACCTACTCCCCCTCCCACAATCATTTTTCCCCAAAAGTCACCGGATCAAAATTCTGCGATAGCCATTTTATTCACCATCGTCGAAAAACCTAATAACTATGTCTTTAGGGACGTCTCACTCCCCCGCAGTCCCCGTGGGAGGGGCTGCAAGTCACAAACTTTGACCTGTGTTTACATATAGCAATGGTTACTGAGAAGTGTACAGACCTTTTCAGGGGGATTTTTTTGGTTTAGGGGGGAGATTTGAGGGGGGGGGGTTACATGGGAGGATATTTCCATGGAGAAACCTCTCATGGGGGAAGTGAATTACAATTAAGGTGGCGCAGGATTTTCGAGGATTATTTGAAAAAACAATGAAAAAATAAATATTAAAAATTTGTTTCTACTCAAAGTAAGGAGCAGCATTAAAACTTAAAACGAACAAAAATTATTATGCATATCAAGGGTTTACCTTCTCGTTATACCTCACTCTTTACGCTAAAGTATTTTTAGTAAATTCAACTATTTATTCTACGGTCTTTGTGATTCAGAGGTCATTCTTAAGGAATTGGGACAAAATCTAAGCTTTAATGTAAAGAGCGAGGTATCGACGAGGGTTGAACCCCCTCATATACGCAATAAAAACATACGGATATAGAAGTTCGTTACGTAAGTTCATTCGTAAGTACGTATATTTTTTACCAATGAAAACGTTTGTAAAAAATTAAAAGTTCTAGTTGCTTTTTAAGTGATCAAAAACTTGGAGTGCAACTAGGCCTCCTCCCTCGCTCCTTTTTCTCAAAATATTCCGATTAATTGCAATTAATTCATATGCAAATTTCGCTTTAATTATTATGTGCGGAGAGCCAAGATCAAAACATGCATTAATTCAAAAACGTCCAGAAATTAAATAAAAAAAACAAGCTTTTTTAAATGAAAGTAAGGAGCAACATTAAAGCTTAAAACGAACAGAAATTACTCCGCATATGAAAGGGGCTTTTCCTCCTCAACGCCCCACTCTTTACGCTAAAGTTTCTTACTGTTTTAAAAATAAAGTTAATAGAAAGAGTCAAACTTTAGCGTAAAGAGCGGGGCGTTAGGAGGAAAAGCCCCTTTCATATACGGAGTAAATTCTGTTTGTTTTAAGTTTTAATGCTGCTCCTTACTTTCATTTACTTTCAGTTAATGAAAAGTTCAATGACCCAAATTCATTGAACAAGGAAGGTACTGAACTGATAATCAGCCAGGTTTATGATTCAGTCACGCTCGAGTTTAATCCATAGTTTGCAAAAATTGAGCAGACTCTACTAGGTAGTCTTAGATTTCAAATTGAAAATTTGGAGGAGAGAATCGGTCGAATAGAAAAAAGCTTGATAATTATGATCAGGAGTCCATGCTTGATAGCCTTGTATTTCATGGGGTAAAGTAGTTACCTGGTGTAGACACTCATACGACGATATCTAACATTATAAACAGCAAAATGTCTGTGCTGGGCCCTTTACTTTATTTAGTTTACGTGAACATGATGCACGTTTATCTAAAGGATACATATATTACTAACATTATTGCTAACAAAATTTGCAAAATCTGCAGATAATTTAATAGCAAAAGCTCTTATTACTCTCAAAAGATTAGAGATGTTTACAAAAGTTTGCTGTGTGTGAATGTAAAGAAAATTTTTTACTGACATTCTGTGGAGGGGGTGATTCTGTTGATGTATTTAGTAAAGTTCTATTTGGTGAAAAACCTATTTTACAAGCTATATCACTGCGGTACCTCGGCTTCCATATTGATTCTAATCTATCGTAGAAGCATCATAGCGACATTATCTCCACCAAAGTTGCACTTGGAGTTGGTATCCTCAAAAGATTGAAGCATATTCTGCCGGAACGTACTCTTCGCACGATATATTTTGCAATAATCTACCCATATATCATACGGATGTTTAGTCTGGAGAAGCAATTTTTATGTTAATTACAAGCTAAATGGTTTTCTCATTGTTTGATCGGACGATTTCGCTAAAAAAAAGGGGGGGTGGGAGAGGAGGCCTAGTTACCTCTCAATTTTTGGTTACTTAAAAATACAACTAGATTTGTTTTATTTGTTTTACAAACGTTTTTGTTTGTAATATACATACGTACCTTACGAATTAGCTTATGCAACGAACTTATATAATTGTATATTTTTATTGTGAGGGGGTTTGCCCCCTCGTCAATACCTCGTTCTTTACAATAAAGCTTGAATTTTGTCCCAAATCTTTCAGAATGACCCTTGAATCACAAAGGCCGTAGAATAACTAGTTAGAGTTACTAAAAATACTTTAGCGTAAAGAGCAAGGTATTGTGGAAGAGATGAACCCCCTTATATAAGTAATATTTTATGTTCGTTTTAAGTTTTAATGTTGATCATTACTTCCAGTTGAAAAAAAAATAATTTTCTCATTGTCTTTTTGTAAATGATGCTAGAAAATCCTACGACCCCTTCATGGAAATTCTCTTCCCTCATGAAAAATTCCTGCATGGAAAGATCCTCCCACTTAACCTGCCCCCCCCAACCCACCTTAAACTCAACACAAAAAAAGTCCCCCCGAAACGTCTGTATACTTCATAATTAACAACTATTATGTGTAACAATGGTCAAAGTTTATAAGTTGCCGCCCCTCCCCCGGGAACTGTGGTGGATTTAGTCATCCCCAAAGACATAGTTATTAGGTTTTTGACTAAGTCAAACACAATGGCTATCTCAAAATTTTGATCCGGTGACCTTGGAGAAAAATGTGTGTTGGAGGGGGTCTCGGTGCCCTCCAATTTTTTGGTCACTTAAAAAGGACACTATAACTTTTAATTTACGTTAGAATGAACCCTCTTGCGACATTCTAGGACAACTAGGTCGATTACGATCACCCCTGAGGAAAAAAAAAAAAAAAAAAAAAACAAATACGCACCCGTTATCTGTCTTCTGGCAAAAATACAAAATTCTACCATTTTTATGATAGGGGCTTGAAACTTCTACAGTAGGTTTCTCGGATATGCTGACTCTGACGGTGTGACTTTTTTAAGATTCTGTGACTTTTAGAGGGTATTTCCGCCTATTTTCTAAAATAAGGCACATTTTCTCAGGCTCGTTTATTTTGACCGGTAAGACTACACTTTATGAAACTTATATATTTAAAATTAGCATTAAAATGCAATTCTTTTGATGTAACTATTTGTATCAAAACTTTGTTTTTTAGAGTTTTGGTCACTATTGAGCCTAGTCGCTTCTTACTACAGTTTGTTACCACGAACTGTTTGAAAAAGTAACTTGTAAATGAATAAAAGTAATACATTCTACTATAACGTGACTTTGGGCCAAAAGTGGCTCAAAGTCAGGTTTTCCCGTCCCTTTTTTGTTTTTGTATTTTTTTTCTGCCCATCGAGGAAATTCAAATGCTAAACTGTTATCTGACTTGTAATCAACCAAATTCAAATGGTCAGCTGTTACAAATTAGACATGTGAAAAATCTAAATTCCCTTTAAATCCGGTCTTAATGTTCAGGGAAAATCAACAGTCTTTACATATTCTGGTACAACCTTCAAGGAGCAATTAAGCCAATGAGAAAGGAGGAAATCTCGTAACGTATTTCAATGTTATTGGAAATAGAATTTGCTTTCAACCTAGGAGATTGACCTTAAATCAAAGAATTTTAATGTGCCATGCCATGGCCTGGTCTATTGTCTGGCCCACAATGCCATGGCCTATTGTCTATACCAGTCACGTGTAACAATAAACTAGTTAATTCAGTTTACCGCATTTTTACCTTACTTTATTCTTTGTTTATTTTTTAATTGTCTTTTTATTTCATTTTTTACTCTGTTGCTTACTTTTTTTCGTTCAGTTTATACCTTTACATCTTCTGGGGACTTCCTCAATATTACTTTTATGAGAATCACACACCATTGCCCAAAATATAGGTGTCTTCTATTTCTAAATTACATAATAATAAATGACATTCGAAATTCTCCAAGATTAAAATAGACATCTTTGACTTTTTGACAATTTTTTGATATTTTTGCACAATGCTTAATCTACTTTCTTTTTTTCTTTTTTTGTTTATTAAAAGTCGTTTCAATTGAAAGAAAAATTCTACTGTTTCTTAAAAAATATAAAAATAAACAGGAAGTTTAGGCATAGATTCTCTTAGTCAAGTTTCCGTTGCTTAATAATTTTCTGATGGTATAAGCCATCTGGTATAATGGTTTTATAATAAGTAGGCTATTGCTAAAATGGCATGGCTCCCACCAAACTTGTAAAGGGATCTTTTGATATCAAAACTGAACAATAAACTATCTAAGGAAATTAGGATTTGCTCATCATCTTAAGGAGCTGCTCTGATGTCTTTTTGTAGTTTTTTCCTTGAAACCTTGGTTTTTAGATAAATTTTAGGGTTGAAACTTTAAAAACAGAAACGGTGCGCATTATAGATTCAGTATATCCATAAAAAAGGAAGAAAAAAATGTAATAAATCGTATGCAAAATCAAAACGAATGTGGATCTTTTTGCTTAATATGACGATTTTAGGACAAGAAATTACCGATCTGCATTTTTGCCCAAAATTTGGTAGAATGTAAGCAAAAAAAAACATTCTATTTTTAAGCTTTTATATTTGTATGTACTTTTTTTATGACATAACATTTAAGGGACAACGCATTACTACTTATATTTATAGTGAGGGGGAATAAAAATTCCCCCTCCCCTCCCATAGAGAAAATAGAGGAATAACAAATGATGTAGTCCTTATAAAAAAAAAACAACAACAAAATAATGTAAAAAAAAAGTTAGAGCCCAATTTTTGTTAAAACTATATAGCAAAAAATGTTATCCCCCAGGGGCATTTAAGGTTCGAATGTAAAGGTTGGTTATATAAACTTTACAGATCGTTCATTTGGTTGAAATTGAAATCTTTAATTCCTTTTTAGAATCAAAAGTGATGGATTTCATTCAGACCTTCCCCGACTACCCTTCTTTGCTCCTAACACAATAACGGCTTAGATTATTAAGTTAGGCCTGTCAGAGTAAGCTGTGGCAGATCTTGAACTCGTCTGAAGCCACTATGTGTATACTTTTAATACAAATTCTACGGTTAATAAGTCACTAGAACCTGGGGGTCAGGATTCTAAGCTATGCTCTAGGGGATTTAGAATTCTTATGGAAGAGATGGTTGTATAAACTTTAAAATTGGCTCATTTGGTTTAATTTAAAGTTCTAGTTCCCTTTTAAGAGTCAAAAGTGATTGAGTTCAACAAGCCCCCCTCCCAGCAACCGGTCTTTCACCACGCGCAAATATCACAATAACAGCTAACATTATAGAGATAGACCTTTCAGGGTAATTTGTGGCAGACCTAGCCAGAAGACACTATGCGTGTACTTTTAATGCCACATCTACAATTATAGTAACTAATGACGTTAAGGGTTGAAACATTTAGTGGGAGTTACAATTAAAGGAACGACACGATACACATGAAAGTATTAAAAGGTAATATAAGCAATATCAAAGGCAGCGCTGCTCTATCATCGCTAGTAGTATCATTTATATTTTAAAGGAGCTAATTTGATTGGAAATTCGAAGTTGTAGTACCCTTTTTAAGACTCAAAAGTGTCTCGAGTGTAATCAGCCCTCCTCTTTAGCTCATAATTATCCATACATTTTTAATCAAAATTTTAAGAAAGCCATTTTGTTTAGCATAGTTTAACGATCTTGTAAATATATATTTAGGGCTATTGTGCAGGTTAACCCTCCACTGTTTCGCAATTTTCTCTTTATGCTTAAAAACCAAATGTAACTTTTAAGATTAAATGAAAATGGCGAGTTCAAGTTCCACCACAGCTTATCCTGAAAGACCTAACTTTACAATTTAAGCCGTTATTGTGATATTTGTGTTTGGTGAAAAGAGGGGTAGTTGGGGGAAGTGTAATTGAAATCCATTATTTTCGACTCATAAAAAGGAAATAAAAGTTCTAATTTCAACCATATGAGTCACTTCTAAAGTTTATATAACCTTCCCTTTCCTTCAAACCCTAAATTCTCAAGGGGCATAAAATGCACCCCTCACCTCCAGACTCTAGTGGTTTATATCAATCCAAAAGCCTTGTTATAGGGGCTATGGACTATATTGAATAAACGGAGTGTCTCAAAATTTATATTGGATGTATTTTTGGGGCGTGTGGGGGATGGTAGCTGCACTCTGATCGCTTTTATTCTTAAAATGAGATAACTTATAAGAATACATCAAAGTTTAAAAGTGGAAAAAAACGCTACACTCTTATGAAAAGTGAAATTTCGATTCATAAATTTTTGACAACAACAGAATGCCCCCTTCACAATAAATTTATGTGTGGTTATCTTTCCAACGTATTTCAATCAATTTTAAGCAGCAAACTATCTAGGAAGAGGGGGAGGGGCTTTCAAAAAGGGGGAGTAGCTATGGCTCCCATTAATTTTGTTCGTCGCTAATTTATAAGGAAACTCACATCTTTTGCTATACTGACAAATTTACCTCTCCCTGGCGTATCGATTGGCAGAGGATGGGGATCAATTGTAAATTTATTTCCCCCTCCTTTTATATTTTGAGAAGTATATTTTTTGGAATTGTCATTTACAAATGGGCTACCTGTTTCTGTTTTCATTGAAAAAAAAAAATCAAAATTGACCCTTCTTGGTTTGAAAAATGAATCTCACCCTCCCCACTATATTTTATTGAATTTACCCCACTGTCCCATCCTGAGACATACTCCTCGTGTGTTTTTGGGAAATAGAAAAGTGTTTCAAATAAATACCTTAAACGACCCTGTTCTTAAACTTAATTGAATGAAAAAGCAAGTTTTTTTTAACTGAAAGTAGGGAGCGAAATTAAAACTTAAAATGAATGGAAACTAGTCCGCATATGAAAGGGACTGTCCCTTCCTCAACGCCCGCTCTTCACACTAAAGTTTGACTCTTCCTCATAACTCTTCCTTATAAAACAATACAAAAATTTGGTGTGAAGAGCGGAGTGTTGAGGAGGGGACAGCCCTTTTCATATACCAAATGATTTCTGTTCGTTTTAAGTTTTAATGTCGCTCCTTACTTTCAGTTAAAAATTTTTTTTTTCTATTGAATTTCTGAACGTTTTTGAATTAACTCAGATTTTGATTTTCACTCACCGTATATGAATAATTAACGTGAAATTTGAATATTAATTTTACTTTTTTAAACAAATAATAACCTAAGGGTGAATTTTGTTTCAGTTGTTTAAGAATGACTCCTGAATCAAAAAGGTTATTTAATTAGAATCGTAGCCTCTTTTCAAAGCTAAAAAATAAACTTCAGTGCAAGAGCAAGCTACAGGGGAGAGGCAAACCATGTCATATACGTAATATTTTCTGTTAGTTTTCAGTTTTAATGTTACTTCTTACTTTCAGTTGAAAAAACTTGTTCTTATTTAATTGCTGAAAGTTTCTTTAATAATTTCGGGAAATCCAGCTCCCCTCCATGGAAAATTTCCCTTCCCCCACGAGAAATTTCTCCATGGAAAGATTTTCCCACGTAACTTAAATTAGTGATATTTGTGAAACTAATTTTGTAAGGCATAGTAACAAAACGTCCAAAGAGGACGAAACTATTTTTATAAGAATGATTCACAAGTTGAGCAATTCTCAAATGACTGAAATGCATGAAAAAAATATCTTTAAAATATAGGTAATAATTTATTATGATATAAAACTTAATAATATATACGTATTTACTCGATATATGTATAATTTATTAAAACATTAATAGTAGGAGGGGGGAAACATTAAATGAGGGTGGAAGGGGGTTTAGCTTCAATTCTTTGGTCACTTAAAAAGGGCACTAGAACTTTTAATTTCCATTCGAATGATCCCTCTCGCGAAATTCTAGGACCACTGAGTCTACATAATTACCCCTGGAAAAAAACAAGTAAACACGCATCCGTGATCTTTCTTCGCACAAAAAACACAAATTCCACATTTTTTCAGATAAGAGCTTTAAACCCTACAGCATGATTCTCTGATACGCTAAATCTGACGGTCTGATTTTCATTAAGAACCTATACCTTTTAGGGGTTGTAAATTTAAAAAAAAATTAAAAACAGCTGAAATTTAAAACAGCTTTAAAGCTGTAGGGTGTGATTTTCATTAAGAACCTATACCTTTTAGGGGTTGTAAATTTAAAAAAAAATTAAAAACACCTGAAATACTTGCAACCCTTCCCCCAGAAGCTTTGAGGGGTCAGTCATCCTCAAAACTATTATTATGCATATTATTATTTCCACAGTTCAGCATGGTCTAAAGATCTAATAATAATAGTTTTGAGGATGACTGACCCCTCAAAGCTTCTGGGGGAAGGGTTGCAAGTATTTCAGGTGTTTTTAATTTTTTTTAAATTTACAACCCCTAAAAGGTATAGGTTCTTAATGAAAATCACACCGTCATTTTCAGCGTATCAGAGAATCATGCTGTAGGGTTTAAAGCTCTTATCTGCAAAAATGTGGAATTTGTGTTTTTTGTGCGAAGAAAGATCACGGATGCGTGTTTACTTGTTACCCCTCAAAGCTTCTGGGGGAAGGGTTGCAAGTATTTCAGGTGTTTTTAATTTTTTTTTAAATTTACAACCCCTAAAAGGTATAGGTTCTTAATGAAAATCACACCGTCATTTTCAGCGTATCAGAGAATCATGCTGTAGGGTTTAAAGCTCTTATCTGCAAAAATGTGGAATTTGTGTTTTTTGTCCCCTCAAAGCTTCTGGGGGAAGGGTTGCAAGTATTTCAGGTGTTTTTAATTTTTTTTTAAATTTACAACCCCTAAAAGGTATAGGTTCTTAATGAAAATCACACCGTCATTTTCAGCGTATCAGAGAATCATGCTGTAGGGTTTAAAGCTCTTATCTGCAAAAATGTGGAATTTGTGTTTTTTGTGCGAAGAAAAAACTTCCCCCAGAAGCTTTGAGGGGTCAGTCATCCTCAAAACTATTATTATTAGATCTTTAGACCATGCTGAAGAAAATGGCTATCTCAAAATTTTGGGTAGAAAACTTTGCTACTAGGTCTTTCTATTTCCTATTAAACGAACCCTCTTCCGATCATCTAGGATCAATGGTCTGATGTGATCACCCATGGGGAAAACAAACAAATCAACACCTATCTGTGACCTTGTTTTCGACCAAAAAATTCGAAATTCCTCATGTTTATATATGAGGGATTGAACCTCTAAAGTAGGGTTCTCTGATAAGCTATATTTTATAGCGTAAATTAAAGCAGGCTATATTTTGAATAAATAAAACAAAAATTACATGTGCTGCTGCGGAAAATGTCGTCTTACACACTTACGTATAACATATTTTATTATGGGTTTGACTTTTGAGACGTTTCTGTCTCAAATTGCAACATAGTGCGCGCTCAAAGGAAGAAACCTATTTAATGTGTAGAGGCGTCCCCGCGAACGCAGTCCCCCACTACCATAAAATTACGCTGTTGAGCTACCCCCATTTGGGGTAATCACAGGGGTCAGCCAATCCGAACTGCAGTGGAAAGGCCTCACCCTGTGAGCGCCTCCTTCATGAACAAGGTAGCTCTCTAGCCAGGTAAGTAGGAATTTTTCAGAGTCAAACATTTTACTAATGTCTTTCGACATAAATCCGGTTGCTTTGAATGCCACTCAGAAACTTTAATTTATTAAACAGATGTAGCTTTACAATACTTTTTTCACAGCAGTGAATCAAGTCTCTGAATTATTTTTGAAAATAGGAATGCCCCATTTCATTTTCATATGCACGCCTCTAGATCGTTTAAATGCAAGTTTACCTTATTGAGAAAAGAAAATCAGGGGTTTCTCACTCTCTTATCAATTTGACTGAAAAGTCGAAACTTTAATTTCTGAGAACCTAGTGACAGTTCTACTGACTTTGCCAATTATTTTCTCTCTAACAATCATAGGGGGGCTCTATTCATTGCTACTATCAACAACTCACTGCAGAGCCAAGCCGCCTGAGGCCAAAAAAAGTCGCTTCGGCCATTTTATCGAATATTGGTCTTCTCCCTCTGGAGGCAAAATAGACTTGTGTAAAATTTAGGACGGTTCTGGAGGAAGGCCTGCAAAAGAAAAAAGGGCCAGTCCTGACCACATACATTCCTTGCGCCAAAATATGTTGTAGAATGTATTTCAGTCATTTCAGACCGAGGAATCATTAGTTTAGCTGTTAGAATACAATAATTCAGACTCCCCGAATGTATCAACGAATATAAAACTTTGAGGTGGTAAATCACAAGGATTTTGTGTTATATTTGCATTTAGGCTCCAGGTTTCTCCTTCCTCAGAGACCCGTTTCTTGGTCTCCCTTCACATGGAGAATCGCCTGTTGATTCTCTTTTCTCTTCACACAGAGAATCGTCTCTTGAATCGTGTTCTCCCGCCAGACTGAGTATTGTATCTAGAAACCAATGGAATCCCCAAATGAAAGGATTTGCCCCTGTAAGATCTCAAAACTCCTCATTTTAGAGGAATCCCCTAAACTGGAATGGAAATACGGTTCCTAGACGAGGGAGGAATGAGGGCCCTAAGAGATTCGGGACTCAAGAGCGCCTAGGACTTGGCACACTATTGCACCAAACCAAGAGTGCCTTGGAGCATCCCTTACCCGCTGAAAAGTAGCTTCCCTGGATGTCACCTGCAAAAGATAACAACAAACATCTAGCCAGCCACTTTTTCAACTGAAGTGCTTTAGGCAACTAGGCGACTAACAATAGTAATCACGTTTACTTCGCTGTAAGTATAGCTTATTTAGACACCTTTGGAAGTCTTGCCATATTTCACAATTACAGTTCCTTTTTACTATTTGCCCATAAGTTCACAATTTGTTTTATATTTTTGAAAAGATTGGATTTTTGTTCATAAATGACTTCAATTATCTTGCATTTTCCAGGGTTACTTGTCTGACAACCCAAATATCTTGATAAGTAAGATAATATATGAATAATATCTAGATAAGTAATCTTGAAACATTAAAACATACAACAATAGTGTAGACTAGTCTGCCTTTCAGCATTCAAAAATTTGTTAAGACTCATCAAGTGCCCCTCCCCACTGCAATCTTTAGTAAGAGGCGAAAGATTAACTCGATATGAGGAGAGGTCAAAGCTATGAAAATTGCTAAGATTGACTTGGGTATATAAAAATAAATCCTAGTAAATCCTCGTGTTTTTTTTTAACAAGGTTCGAAAGCAATAAGAAATTCAATGTTCAATCAAGTAAATACGGGCCAAAAAATCATATGTTGCGAAAACATATTCAATGAACAGCAATTCATGGGCAACTTTAATGACATACTACTAAAACTACATCTGCAGAAATTAACATAAATATTCAGTAATCAGGCCCAAAGATAATTGTAATGTAGCTGAATGGTCGATAAATTG
The DNA here is from genome assembly GCF_032884065.1 of Artemia franciscana. Taxonomy (NCBI): domain Eukaryota; kingdom Metazoa; phylum Arthropoda; class Branchiopoda; order Anostraca; family Artemiidae; genus Artemia; species Artemia franciscana. The sequence continues at coordinate 126,636 of NW_027062789.1, read as the reverse complement.
CTGTAGCCAAAGGGCCCCCCTATTAAAATATTCCAAGAAGCTTAGCGGTAGAGAAGAAATTCTTAGTCTGATATGTTGCCAACGCAATTGACTTGATGAAATGTTTGGTGACCAAGGGCATTTCACTTTTTAAGACTAGCCTTTGTGACTTAATTTAAATTTCAGCAATTTGATTCGATTCCTAGTTAAATTTAAAAATCAGTATGTGATAATTACGGAGTATTTTCAAAAACAAAATGCATCAGGAATTCAATCAGTTTAGAAGGTTTGTTCAACTTCAAATCGAAAGTTCTGGTTCGCTTTTTAAGGCTCAAGAGTGGCAACTACCCTCCCTACTTTATGTCATTTTCCCCCTAATGCTTCCAATCAAAATTCAATCAATTAACATTCTAAATATAAAATAACTATGGTTTTGGGTTTGATACCCCCCCATTCCAGCCCTCGGGGCAAGTACTATAAGTTATGATAGTGGCCCATTAATAATATATAATACTTTTAAGGTAGGAGTGGTTTTATAAACTTTGGAGAGAATCATTCAATTTGAAATCAAAAGTTCAAGTCCCCTGTTTAAGTCAAATGTGATTTAAGAATTTGAAAAGAGCGAGACGTAAATAGCGACAAGGACCACACTGCCTTTCCATCACAAACTCCAAAACCAAGAAGAACAATAGGGAATTTTTTAAGACAGTGGAAAGATGAATATTTCGGTCCTATGTCCAAGGGCTGTCCTCAGCAATACAAATAAGAAAAAACAACTTACAAGAGAATAAAATCAATAAAACTAAAATGAACAGTTTTTCAAAATGGCCCCAGCATCCTTACCTCGGCGAAGTTCAACAAGGACTGATAAATAAATTGCTATGAAACGAGGCAATTCATTGAACTGAAAGAAAATGACTTAAAAACACGTTTTTATTGCCAGCCTAGCTTTTTTCGCAGTTGATCTTATAGCTCTATTTGTGACAGGCTCTGTGTCAATATCCATTGGTTTTTTATAATATTTCGTAAGGTCATTTTTAATTAAATTTGTGTATAGAGCATTAAGTGAATATTCTCCTAAATCCCTATTTAAGGAAATATTATTATTAATCTTAAGTCTGATTTCAATTGCTTCTCGAACTACTCGCTTTATGCCTAATGGCGGATTCTTTAAAAAGTATTTTGTGGCTAGGATTTTTGAAAACATGGCTGCTTAAAGCAGAATCAAAAGAAACAGAAGTAATGGTAGAATTCAGAGCTTTGGTGATATCATCTTTATTTTTTTGTAGGGGTTTCTCGAAATTCTGGTGGGTTCTCCCTACATAGAATTTGTCACAGTCGCATGGTATTTGATAGACACCTCTTTGGCGAGTAACTGGAGTCTTATCTTTACCAGAATTTAGGAGATTTATGATTTTCAAATTATTGGTAAATAAAACATATAGATTGTTTTGTGTGCATACTTTTTTAAGATTTCTAGTGATTTTTGGGATATATGGGAGGTAAATTATGTGTTGGGGCTTATCGGGAATCTCACATGGTAAATTATCGTTGATTTTATGGGAGTGTCTTTTCACTCTACGGTTAATTGTATTATTAATAAATAAAAGAAGATACCCATTTCCATAAAGTATGTCCCTGATAAAGTCTAGTTCAGCTGTGATGTAGGAATCAGAAGAAATGTTTAGGGCACGATTGACGAGAGATATTACGACACCTTTTTAACTTGTGGGGGGGTGGTTTGATTCAAAATGTAAATATCTGTTGTTTTGTGTTGGTTTTCTGTAAATAGTAAAACTGAGTGCATCTAAGTTACGAATAATTAGAACATCTAGGAATGAGATTTTATTTGTAATTTTAATTTCTTAGGTAAACTGTAAATTTCTATCATATGTATTAAGGTAATCTAAAAAAAAAACCTAAGTTCATTTTCCCCATAGTTTATGGGGTACATATTTATATTATATATAAGATTTTTACCAAGTGGGAAGAATAAGGTGTAGTTGAACTAATCGAGATTCTTAAGGAAAAATAAGGTCATAAACATGATCAAAATTACTCTGATATGCATTATTAAGTGGCCTTAATAATTAATCCTTATTAAGATAATTAATCCTTGCGGGAAGAATGTTTTTACTCACTTTTTTTGCGAGTTTTATTTTAGCATATATGAGGTTATTATCAAACAGTTCGTGGTAACGAACTATAGTAAGTAGCGACCCGGCTCATTAGTAAACGAAAACTCTACAAATTTGATACCAATAGCTACATCAAAAGATTCACATTTTGTGCTGATTTTAGATACATAAGTTTCATCAAGTTTAGTCTTACTCATCAAAAGTTACGAGCCTGAGAAAATTTGGCTTAATTTAGAAAATAGGGGAAGACACCCCTAAAAGTCATAGAATCTTAATGTTAATTACACCATCAGATTCAGCGTATCAGAGAACCCTATTGTAAAAGTTTCAAGCTCCTATCTACAAAAATGTGGAATTTTGTATTTTTGCCAGAAGGCAGATCACGGATGCGTGTTTATTTGTTTGTTTGTTTTTTGTTTTGTTTTTTTCCCTAGGGGTGATTATATCGACCAAGTGTTCCTAGAATTTCGCAAGAGGGCTAATTCTTACCGAAACGAAAAGTTGTAGTGCCCCTTTTCAGTGACCGAAAAAATTGGAGGGCACCTAGGCCCCCTCCCACGCCAATTATTTTCCCAAAGTCAACGGAACAAAATTCTGAGATAACTATTTTATTCAGCGTAGTCGAAAAACCTTATAACAATGTTTTTGTGGATGACTTACTCCTCCATAGTCCCCGTGGGAGGAGCTACAAGTTACAAACTTTGACCAGTGCTTATATATAGTAATTTTTATTGGGAAGTGTGAAGGCATTTTCAGTAGGATTTTATGGTTGGGGGGAGGGGTTGAGAATAGGGGGATATGTTGGAGGGACTTTCTATCGAGGAAAATGTCATGGGGGAAGAAAATTTCCATGAAGGGAGCGAAGGATTTTCTAGCATTATTTAAAAAAAAACAATGAAAAAGCAAATATTAAACAGTTTTTTCAACTGGAAGTAAGGAGCAGCATTAAAACTTAAAACGAACAGAAATTATTACGCATATGAGGGGCTCACCTCCTCCTAATACCTCGCTCTTTACGCTAAAGTATTTTCAGTAATTTCAACTATTTATTCTACGGCTTTTGTGATTTAGAGGTCATTCTTAAGGAACTGGGACAAAATTTATTCTTTAGTGTAAAGAGGGAGGTACTGACGAGGGGGTGAACCTACTCATATATGTAATAAAGACATAAGAATACAAAAGTTTGTCATGTCAGCTAATTTATAAGATATGTATATCTTTTACTAATAAAAAATATTCGTAAAAAATTAAAAGTTATAGTTGCCTTTTTAAGTAACCAAAAAATCGGAGGGCAATTAGGCTTCCTTTACCGCTCCTTTTCTTTCTGAAAATCATTCGATCAAAACTACGAGAAAGCCGTTTAGCCAAAAAAAAAAAAAAAAACGCAAATTCCGTTTTAATTATTCCTCTGCGGAGAGCCAAAATCAAAACATGCATTGATTCAAAAACGTTCAGAAATTAAATATTTAAAAAAACAAGTTTTTTTAACTGAAAGTAAGGAGTGACATTAAAACTTAAAACGAACCGAAATTACTTCCGTATATATATATGCTTCCTCATCAACGCCCCGCTCTTTACGCTAAAGTTTTCTTATGTTTTAAAAAGAGGAATTGAGAGAAAGAGTCAAACTTTAGCGTAAAGAGTAAGGAGCGATCCGGCTCAATAGTAACCAAAACTCTAAAAAATTGAATTTTGATATCAATAGCTACATCAAAACAATCGCATTTTAATGCTGATTTTAAATATATAATTTTCATCAAGTTTAGTCTTACCCATCAAAAGTTCCGAGCCTGAGAAAATTTGCCTTATTTATGAAAATAGGGGGAAACACCCCCTAAAAGTCGTAAGATCTTAACGAAAATGACACCATCAGATTCAGCGTCTCAGAGAACCCTTTTGTAGAAGTTTCAAGCTCCTATCTACAAAAATGTGGAATTTTGTATTTTTTGCCAGAAGACAAATCACGGGTGCGTGTTTATTTGTTTTTTTTTTTTTTTTTGTTTTTTTTTTTTTTTTCCCAGGGGTCATCGTATCGACCAAGGGGTCCTAGAATGTCGCAAGACGGCTCATTCTAACGAAAATGAAAAGTTATAGTGCCCTTTTTAAGTGACCAAAAAAATTGGAGGGCATCTAGGCCCCCTCCCACGCTCATTTTTTTCCTAAAGTCAACGGATAAAAATTTTGAGATAGCCATTTTGTTCAACATAGTCGAAAACCATAAAAACTATGTCTTTGGGATGACTTACCCCCCCACAGTCCCTGGGGGAGGGGCTACAAGTTACAAAATTTGACCAGTGCTTACATATAGTAATGGTTATTGGGAAGTGTGTAGGCATTTTCAGTAGAATTTTTTGGTTGGGGGAGGGGTTGAGAATAGGGGGATAGGCTGGGGGAGCTTTCCATCGAGGAATTTGTCATGGTGGAAGAAAATTTCCATGAAGGGAGCGCAGGATTTACTAGCATTATTAAAAAAAAAAACAATGAAAAAAGAAATATAAAAAACTTTTTTCAGCTGGAAGTAAAGAGCAGCATTAAAACTTAAAACGAACAGAAATTATTACCCATATGAGGAGCTCACCTCCTCCTAATACCCCGCTCTTTACACTAAAGCATTTTTAGTAATTTCAATTATTTATTTTACGGCTTTGGTGATTCAGGGGTCATTCTTAATGAATTGGGACAAAATTTAAGCTTTAGTGTAAGGAGCGAGGTACTGACGAGGGGGCGAACCCCCTCATATATGTAATAAAAATATGAGAATACAAAACTGCTTTACGTAAGCTAATTTATAAGTTACGTATATCTTTTACTAAAAAAAAGATTCGTAAAAAATTAAAAGTTCTAGTTGCCTTTATCTTAATTAACCAAAAAATCGGAGGGCAACTAGGCTTCCTCCCCCGCTCTTTTTTTTCAAACTCATTCAATCAAAATTATGAGAAAGTCACTTAGCAAAAAAAAAATAATAAATATGCAAATTTTGTTTTAATTATTCCTCTGCGGAGAGCCAAAATCAAAACATGCATTGATTGAAAAACGTTCAGAAATTAAATAAAAAAAAACAAATTTTTTTTAACTGAAAGTAAGGAGCAAAATTAAAACTTAAAACGAACAGAAATTACTTCGTATATGAAAGGGGCTGCTTCCTCACCAACATCCCGCTCTTTACGCTAAAGTTTTTTACTGTTTTAAAAAGAAGAGTTGAGAGAAAGAGTCAAACTTTAGCGTCAAGAGAGGGATGTTGGTGAGGAAGCAGCCCCTTTCATATACGAAGTAATTTCTGTTCGTTTTAAGTTTTAATTTTGCTCCTTACTTTCAGTTAAAAAAAACTTGTTTTTTTTTATTTAATTCTATAAAGTACAAGCTACGCTTACTGTTACAGAATTTAGATGTTTCGTAATTTCTCTTCGTCACCCTTGGTTTTGGTACGAGGGAGGTGCAAGGGAGCATTGAGAGAAATGAAAACTTCCTGGGAGGGTGTAAGAATGGAGGCATTGAACTGATTGGGAGGGAGGAAGAGCGTGCGTAGTTGTGATGACCTTAGATGTAAATTAAATTTTATATTTTTCTTTTCGATTTTGTTTTTTGTTGACCTTAGGTGGCTTGGTGCAGCAGTGATTTGCTAGTAGCAGTAGTGGTATACTTTACATTAAACATTTTAATCTTTGTCCGTGTTATGATTCATCTGTTAATTCTTAAAAGCATATATTATCTGTGTGTTTTATTATTCATTTTAATTTCTGTTTGCTCTGAGTTTCATTAATTCATGTATAACAATCTTTGATTGTTTCATGCCTAAATTAAGCATTATATGATATATTTTTAATGCTCATTTTAGATTTCAAGATCATTCTCACTTTTGTTTTAATTATTGTTGTCTTTAATTAATAAAATCAAAAGCAACGAATATTTCAGGTGAAATTGAAAATCTATTGATTTTGAAAGGAAATTTTTGAAAGGAAATTTTGGAAATTTTTTCCAGAATTTTGTCTTGTCCTTTTGAGCAGCCAGGTCAGATAGAGCACGATTGGGACGAATCAGGCCCTGTATTTGAAAGGACTTCGCTTTACTTCGCAGTCACTTTTCATTTTTTTATACCTTAAGCCAAGCTGAAAGAAACTAACGAAAAAAAATAGTTCTGCAATGCGTCAATGTATGGACAGCTTGAATGATCAGGGCTATATCATACTATGAGGCCGTATCCAGGGGAGGGGTTTGGAGATTTGATCCCCCCCCCCCCGAAATGTTTGTTTGACTCTTAAAAGTGTAACAAAAATGGTTATAAACAAATTTCTTATGCGTTTTTTAGTTGTTTTTTTTTGTGTACCTTCGTCGAAAAAATTCTTGTGTAAAACACCCCCGAGAAAAACCTGGATAAGGCCCTGTAATACACGTACCATTTTCTTACTAAATTATTTTATTTTTATCTTTCTTAGGTATCTTCATTAGGATTAACCCAACTTCACTTCTTGAGTGGTGTGGGTATAAGAGCCTATTACAATTTATATGTACCTGTGTATAAGATTTAAGCCAGCTTAAGGATTAAGACAAATTATGTCTGTATTTCTCAGTGTTTTTCTGACAAAAGGCAAATAGAAAGTTGTAACTTGCAGTCCCCGTGGGAGGGGCTGCAAGTTACAAACTTTGACCAGTGTTTACTTATAGTAATGGTCCCTCTTCAACACCTCGCTCTTTACGGTAAAGTTTTTTACTCTTTTAAAAAGTAGAGTTCAGAGAAAGAGTCAAACTTTTGCGTAAAGAGCGGGGTCTTGAGGAGGGAACAGTCCCTTTCATATATGGAGTAATTTCTTTTCTAAGTTTTAACTGTCGCTCCTTACTTTCAGTTAAAAAAAATAGTTTTTTTTATTTAATAAGTAAAAATATCTAGATTGGCTGTGCAAAGATTGTTGCAAATAGAGGGAAGTATAATTCACGGGCGCTGGCCAAACTTTATTCTAGTTTCTGTAATCATTCTGTCCTATATGCTTCAGGTCATTTCTCCCTTCTTAATAATGGCAAATTAAACAGAATTCGGATAAATTATTTCAAATTTTGCAAATTTTTCCTTGTTAGAAAATTTTCAGTTCCTTATATAACTTTAAAGTTGGAGATTCTCCACAGAAAACTCCAGTACAGCTTCTGCGTGCTTATCCCCTCACCGTCATCTTAACCGTTTTTTCGTTGATTTAATTTTTCTCATGGCTCAAATATGTTTTGAAGTTATTCATCTTATGTAATTATTCAATGAAAAATAATTTACATACATTGATAAATATGCTTGATATATGATTATTGTTTTGTAGCTTTCAAATGTAGACAAAATATACGGTACATATATATAAGAAATTTTACATCATAGTCAATATACACTCGGTGTATATTGACTAGGTATATTATTCCTTTTGACAATTATAAGATAATTAATTTTTGAATTGCCGGTTAATCCGAGGATCATACCTGTGACTCGGATGTCCGGCATACGTACACTTTTGGTGTTGTTTCATTTCCATCTTATTCTGGCGTAAGCCAAGGGATATTGTTAGTTTTAACAAATTATATAAATGCTACGTGTTAGTGAGAAACTTATAGATAACTCGGAGAATATTAACAAGAGCCGTGTGTACTCCAATGTAGATATAGTCAGAAGCAATTCTGAGGGTGTTCTTGCATTGTTAAAAAATGTGAATTCCTGAGAAGCTGGGGCTTTGGCCCTATTTCTGATTGTTGGGGTAAATACATCTTCAGTAATTGTTTGAATTGGGCGATTGCCAACAATTTGTGTGGCAGAAAAATTTATTGTAAGATTGCCCATTGTGTTTTTTTAGTCATTCCATTCAAATTACCCTGGATATGTTTCATAGTTATAGATTGTCTATATAGACGCCAGTTGAGTGGAGTCGTATCTTGCTCTTAGAAAGATTTCAATTTCAGCATACATCTTTAGATTAAGCGTTAACCTCCAGCGCTCCCATATCTTATCAGCACGGAAAGATCTTGGCTGTATTCCAGGAATGAAAACGGTAATTTCTGTTTTGACCTATCAGCCTCTTCGGAATCCAGTTTCCAACTGCAAGAGTGTATGGTTTGGACAGAGCGCCCATTATTGTCGCGAAGATAGCTTTGGGTTGCTTTTGAAAAGTAAATGCGCAACTGGTGTCTATATAGTCTGTGAGTAGAAGCGATCTCAGAAAGTATATATAAGTTTTATTGCAAATGTCTGAGGGCCAGTGTTGCCACAACTTCAAGACAAATTTAGTCTAGGCAAATAAATTGTACCATATCCCAATTTATACCTGCGGATATATCTCCACAAGCAATGTCTAGCCGCGCTCTGATCACTTTGGCTCTTAAAGAGGGCATTAGAACTTCTGATTACCAATCAAATGAGTCCCCTCCAAATCAGATATGATCACCCTCTCTACGAGAACCTTTTATGCCCTCAGGGTACAACTTAAGACCCTTGGCCTGAGAGTCTTAGGTTGGGGTGGGGGTCTTCCTTACAGACACAATTTTTGGACCCTTCAACTACAACGAACGGGGAGCATATTTCCTCGGGGGGGGAATTTCCTATAGAAGCAGAGCCAGATATCTTGGCACTATTCAAAAAATGATTAGAAGTTAAATAAAGAATGTTTTTTTCTCAACGGAAAGTAAGGAGCAACACTAAAACTTCAAACAAACGTGAGTTATTTGTATATTAGAGTTGCTCCCCTCTCAACACCTCGCTCTTTACGCTTAAGTTTAAATTTTGCCCCAATTTTTAAAGAAAGACTTGTGAAACACCAGGGTTGTTTAATTAGAACAATAAGTCTTTGTTTTTTAAGGTGCTGAAGAACTTCAGGGTCAAAATCATGGTGTTGAGAATTGTGATTATCCCCTCATATACGAAATAAATTCTGTTTATTTTAAGTTTTAATGTCGCTCCTTACTTTCAGTTGAAAGACTTGTTGTTTTTTTATGTAATTAGTTACTGAGTCAAGTTGTCTCCTTGTCAAACAGTTCTTGGTAACGAACTGTAGTAAGGAGCGACCCGGCTCAATAGTAACCAAAACTCTAAAAAATTGAATTTTTATATCAATAGCTACATCAAAAGAATCGCATTTTAATGCTGATTTTAAATATTTAAGTTTCATCAAGTTTAGTCTTACCCATCAAAAGTTACGAGCCTGAGAGAATTTGCCTTATTTAGGAAAATAGGAGGAAACACCCCCTAAAAGGGGGTAAATCGTAGGATCTTAGCGAAAATGACACCATCAGATTCAGCGTATCAGATAACCCTATTGTAGAAGTTTCAAGCTCCTATCTACAAAAATGTGGAATTTTGTATTTTTTACCAGAAGACAAATCACGGGTGCGTGTTTATTTGTTTGTTTGTTTTTTGTTTTTTTTTCCCAGGGGTCATCGTATCGACCAAGTGGTCCTAGAATGTCGCAAGAGGGCTCATTCTAACAGAAATGAAAATTTCTATCGCCCTTTTTAGGTGACCAAAAAAATTGGAGGGCATCTAGGCCCCCTCCCACGCTCTTTTTTTCCCAAAGTCAACCGATCAAAATTTTGAGATAGCCATTTTGTTCAACATAGTCGAAAACCATAATAACTATCTCTTTGGGGATGACTTACTCTCCCAAAATCCCTGGGGGAGGGGCTGCAAGTTACACACTTTGACCAGTGTTTACATATAGTAATGGTTATTGGGAAGTGTACAGACGTTTTCAGGGGGATTTTATTTTGTTTGGGGGTGGGGCTTAGGAGAGGGGGCTATGTTGGAGGATCTTTCCTTGGAGGAATCTGTCATGGGGGAAGAAAAATTCAATGAAAAGGGCGCAGGATTCTCTAGCATTACTATAAGAAAACAATGAAAAATAAACATGAAAACGTTTTTTCAAATGAAAGGAAGAACTAGCATTGAAACTTAAAACGAACAGAGATTATTACGCATATGAGGGGTTCTAAAAATACTTTAGCATAAAGAGCAAGGTATTTAGGAGGAAATAAATACCTTGCTCTTTATGCTAAAGTATTTTTAGTAATTTCAACTACTTATTCTACGGCCTTTCTGATTCAGGGGTCTTTCTTAAAGAATTGGGACAATACTCACGATTTAGTGTAAAGAAGGAGGTATTAACGAGGGTACAAACCCCCTCATATACATAATAAAAATTAAAGAATATAAATGTTTGTTACGTAAGTTAATTCTAAAGTTACGTATATTTTTTGCTAATAAAAAAATTCGTTAAAATTAAAATTAATAGTTGCCTTTTTATGTAACCGAAAAATTGCATGGCAACTAGGCCTCCTTCCCCATCCCATATTTCTCAGAATCGTATGATTAGAACTAAGAGAAAGCCATTTAGCCAAAAAAGGAATTAATATGCAAATTTCATTTGAATAGTTTACGTGTGGAGAGTCAATAGCAACATGCATTAATTCAAAAACGTTCAGAAATAAAATAAAAAAAAACTAGTTTTTTTTAACTGAAAGTAAGGAGCGACATTAAAACTTAAAACGAACGGAAATTACTCCGTATATGAAATGGATTGTCCCCTCCGCAATCCCTCGCTCTTTACGCTAAAGTTTGACTCTTTGCCACAATTCTGCTTTTTAAAACAATTAAAAGTTTTAGCGTAAAGAGCGAGGGATTGCGGAGGGGACAATCCATTTCATATACGGAGTAATTTCTGTTCGTTTTAAGTTTTAATGTCGCTCCTTACTTTCAGTTAAAAAAACTAGTTTTTTTATGTAATTACATACTAGCGACAGCAATTGTTCAAATATACATTACAAAGTCAACTTCTTACTTTTTAATATAATTATCAAATATGTTGTCAATACATTACTCAATTACAATTTATAAAGAATTCAGTTAAATTATAGTTGGGGAAAAAGGAATATTGAATACCCGGGGGAACCCTAGCTTTCTTGTGAATTTTTTGGCATATGTAAGGTAATACAAGCCACAAAAATTATTCATATATATTTTATAAAGTAAACAATTATATTTCCTGATTTTAAGAATTTTTTCTATCAAACTGTGACAGTTGCGTCAATTCAGGCCATAGGGAGGGGGTATTCCTCTCAAAAAAAGAATTTTTAGAGCCCATCCCTAAATTTTGAAGAACAGCGGCTTAAATTTGTAAGGAGCGACCTGGCTGAAAAGTAAACGAAACTTTAAACGAATTTCGACACTAAAAGATACATCAAAAGAATCACATTTTAATACTGATTTTAAAAATATATGTTTCATCAAATTTAGTATTTGTCATCGAAAGTTACGAGCCTGAGAAAATTTGCCTTATTTTGTAAAATAGGGTGAAATACCCCTTAAACGTCACAGAATCTTAATAAAAATCACACCATCAGATTCAACGCATCAGAGAACTCTACTATAAAAGTTTCAAGCTCCTATCTACACAAATATGGAATTTCGGATTTTTTTTTGCCAGAAGACAGATCACGGGTGCGTGTTTCTTTGTTTTTTTTTTGTTTTTTTTCCCAGGGGTCATCGTATCTCCCGAGTGGTCCTAGAATGTCACAAGAGGGCTTATTCTAACAGAAATGAAAAGTTCTAGTGCCCTTTTTAAGTGACAAAAAAATTGGAGGCCACCTAGGACCCCTCCCGCGCTCTTTTTCCCAAAGACAACGGAGCAAAATTTTGAGATAGCCATTTTGTTCAGCATAGTCGAAAGCTATAATCACTACGTCTTTGGGGATGACTTATTCCCCCACAGTCCCAAGGGGAGGGGCGGCAAGTTACAAACTTTGACCAGTGTTTACATACAGTAGTGGTTATTGGGAAGTATATAGACGTTTTCAGGGGGATTTTTTGGTTTGGGGGATGGGTTGAGGGTAGAGGGCTATGTGGGAGGATCTTTCCTTGGATAAATATGTCATGGGGAAAGAGAAATTCAATGAAAAGGGCGCGGGATTTTCTAGCATTATTATAAAAAAAAAACAATGAATAAATAAACATAAAAAAGTTTTTTCAACTGAAAGTAAGGAGTAGCATTAAAACTTAAAACGAACAAAGGTTATTACGTATATGAGGGGTTCTTCTCCTCCTAAATACCTCGTTCTTTATGGTAAAGTATTTTAGTAATTTCAACTATTTATCCTATGGTCTTTCTGATTCAGGGGTCATTCTTAAAGAATTGGGACAAAACTTTAGCTTTAGAGTAAAGAGCTAGGCATTAACGAAGGGACAAACCCTCTCATATACATAATAAAAATATAAGAATATAGAATTTTGTTACATAAGTTAATTCTCAAGTTACGTATATTTTCTACTAATAAAAACGTTCGTTAAAAATTTAAAGTTCTAGTTGCCTATTTAAGTAACCATAAAATTGGACGGCAACTAGGCCTCCTTCCCCACCCCTTATTTCTCAAAATCGTCTTATCAAAACTAATAGAAAGCCATTTAGCCAAAAAAAGAATTAATATGCAAATTTCATTTTAATAATTTATGTGTGGAGAGCCAAAATCAAACATGCATTAATTCAAAAACATTCAGAAATTAAACAAAAAAAAACTAGTTTTTTTAACTGAAAGTAAGGAGCGACATTAAAACTCAAAACGAGCAGAAATTACTCCGTGTATAAAAGGGCCTGTCCTCTTCTCAACGCCCCGCTCTTTACGCTAAAGTTTTTTCTGTTTTATAAAGTAGAATTGAGAGAAAGAGTCAAACTATAACGTAAAAAGTGGGGTGTTGAGAAGGGAACAGCCCTTTTCCTACGCGGAGTAATGTCTGCTCGTTTTAAGTTTTAATGTCGCTCTTTACTTTCAGTTAATAAAAAACTAGTTTTTTTGTTTGTTTAATCTGGGTTAAGACCACTACTTAGCAGATCCACGAGTTATCTAAAGTAGAAAAAGTACAATAAGATTATACATGTGAATTAGGACGGTGACGTTTTAAAGAGGATGACCCAAGGAGCTTAGACACCTCTCTTCATTTTAAAATTAATTATAAAATTATCAGCATTTAACACTTAAAATAATGATAAGTTAATAGCAAAATTAAATTCTACCACGAAATAAGAGCAGGTCACACGAAAATTTTGAATGTCATTTATTGTTTTAAAAACTGTTACTAAATATTTCAAATAATTTTATAGAGACTCAGATAATGAACAAAACGAAGGGAGCGGTCTCTGGAAAGCCAGTGCATTTCAAGGACTTTCAATTATAGTTGATTTAAACAATAATGATTCAGTCGGTGTTGGGAAGAAAATGCAGACAGGATTAAAAGTAAGTCTCTTTTCAAAATAAAGAATTAAGAAAACCTAAAAAGAAAGCCAAGAGGAAAAAGGTCCCTAATGAGCATTTAATGATATAATAAAATAAAACAAAACTATATATATTAATATAATAACAAAATATATCCATATAAATATATCTATTTATAAATATAATTATATGAACATTAACATGTGTACATATTATATATATGTAAAATAGACCAACGATCATATAATAGAAACTCCAGGGTTTAATCAGCACTTCAGAACCCAGAGACAAGTGTTGTAAATAATGAAACAGGGGCAGATAAGGTTTTTTTTGGAAGGAATGATAATTTCACTTCGTCAGGGGCTCATTCTATTGTAAACAGAAAATTCTATTTCCCTTTTTAAGTGTCAAAAGGAACCAGAGTGCTGCTAGTACTCATGCCTTTTTATCCCAAATCCATCTGATCGAATTTTTGAGATATCTATTTTGTTAAAGTAAGTTGAAAGATCGGATGACGAAAATTCTAGGGTCAATGCAACCCCCCCAGAGCCCGGGTGCAAGTGTTGTATATTATGTCCGGAGGGCATACAAGGTGTTTTGCGAAGGTATTGAAAATAGTTCAAAGATCAGATAAACCAAACCCCCTTATTT